>NC_056732.1:932927799-933000299 GCF_019279795.1 Protopterus annectens | reverse complement strand
TTTTTTGACCTACATCATAAGGGAAAAGAAGGATCTTCTCAACCTCCCCACCTCTAGGATAGCACGCCCTACCAAACACTTTAACTCAGAATTATTTCAAGCTGAGCTTAAAGCCTGCAACTGGAACCCTTTAAAAACCCTTCCACTTGAAGAGGCTGTAAAGTATCTTAACTCCAAATTCTTATCTATACTGGATAAGCATGCTCCTAAACGGTCCATTAGAATGAAGTCTAACCCAGCCCCATGGCTTACTAATGAAACTAGACATCAAATTTTGTTTAGGAACAAAGTTTGGGCTAAGTGGAGAGCTAACAGAAATATCTCTGATCATCTACATTTCAGGCAGCTCAGAAATAGTACAAAAAAGGCAATACTTAAAGATAAAAAAACTACTACTGTAAACTCCAACAAACTCACCAAAATAATCCTCAGAAGTTCTGGTCTAGGATTAATAAGCTCCTTTCCCCAGGTAACTCCCGAACACCCATCCCACTTGATGCAGATCCAAATACCCCCCATCAAACTGCAAATACCTTTAATTCCTTCTTCACTGAGGCCATACAATCTCTAGCTAGTCAACTTATTCCAGATAACTCAAACCTTCCCACCACCTCACCAGACTCTTTACCTAAATTCAAACTACAACCCATCTCTACTACTCTCATCTATAAATTTATTCAAAAACTCAAGCCATGCACTCATCCTGCTGACCAGCTACCTTCCCAATATCTCCAAAAAGCAGCCAAAGTAATTGCCTATCCTATATCCATCCTTATAAATAGGACAATCCAAGAAGGAACCATCCCAGATATTTGGAAAATCTCCCACATTATCCCCTTACATAAAGGTGGGAACTCAAATGGCTACTCTAACTATCGGCCAATTGCTCTCTTATCACCCTTAGCAAAAATTATGGAAAAATGCATTCACCATCAACTACTAAATCATCTTTCTCAACATAACATAATAGCAAACTGTCAACATTGCTTTAGGCCATCACATAGTACCACTACTGCACTTCTATCCTTTACAGATACCATCAATAGAAACCGTAATAAAAACATCCTCTCATCTGCACTCTTTATTGACCTCTCTAAAGCTTTTGACATGGTAAACCACACCCTCTTAATCAATATTCTTGAATCTCTTTCCTCTGACTTTCAGGCTGTTAAATGGTCAGATCCTACCTCAGCAACAGGCAACAAGCAGTTCTCTGGGAAAAACAAATTTCATCCTTTTTGCCAGTCACCATAGGAGTCCCTCAGGGCTCCATTCTTGGACCACTTCTTTTCTCATTATTTATCAATGATCTCCATGTAGCAATTCCTCAAGCTACCTGCATTCAATATGCAGATGATTCCACACTAATATGCTCAGCAACCTCTCCATTTGAACTATATTCTCTCACTCAAAATGTTTTCAACACTGTAGAAACATGGTTTACAAAATGCTGCCTCCTTCATAATGCCAAAAAACAAAACTCCTTCTCTTTACCCCCACTACCAAGTCCTCCCCCATAGATTTCTCAATCTCTTCAAATAATGGCACTATTATTTTCCCAGACTCTACCACTAAACTGTTAGTAATATCTATTGACAATAACCTCACATTTGATTACCATATAAATAACACCATTAAAACAGTCAACAAAAAATAGGCTCCTTATATAGAATAAAACCTTTCCTAACCCCAGCAGCCAGAACCAAGATTGCTCACTCCCATCTAATCTTGACTCTTCTGTACGCTTCACCTATTTTTACCAACCTAAAGAAAACTAACCTTAACAAACTAGCAACTTCCTATAATAACATTGCCAGATTCGCTACTGGCAATTCCTTTTGAACCCACCACTGTTTTAATCTTAGGCAACTAGACTGACTGGAATTCTAAAACCATCTGATAATACCCCAACTCATGATTGCCCACAAGATATTTTACCAACCCAATAACACCCCTATACTCTCCAAGCTCTTAATCCCCTATCAAAATATTAATTCCCTACGTTCTTCTAGCAAACTCCTCGCTAGCATAACAAAGTCTAATAACATGGCTGGTGACTCTCTGTTTACTAATGCAGCAGGAAAAAACTGGAACCTGCTACCCAGTGAACTAACTCTAATCACATCCTTGCCACTCTTTAAACAAAAACTTAAAAAACACCTCCAAATGCACTGGTTATGCCCTTGTTGTAACCCTGACTAACCACCTTCTTCACATCTGTTTCTTCCTCTTCCAACCAAACTTCCAAACATTTTAATGCTTAGTCATGTAAGCAAGATTGACACTGTTTAAACTCTAATTAACTTACTGCCGAAATCTTTCCACCTGATGTGAATACTTGCACATGATTCTTACTGTGTTACATTTGTTTTTGTTTTCTTAAGTGTAAATATTTTTACTGTTGCTTTTCTCAAATGTTAATATCTTTAGTATGTAATAATTACTTGTTGTATGTTTCTCTATTTTTTTATTAATCCTTTATTTACCATGTAACAATATTTCATACTTTTTATATCTGTTTGGAGCTTTTCTCCCCGGGCCTCTACTGAAAATGGAAATATATCCAGCTAGACTAGCCCAGTTAACAAATGTAAAATAATAAATAAATAAATGTATGGGTCATGATATTTTTGTGGGAACAGATTGCCCTTTTTTTTTTTCAGGTGAGAGTGGGATGTTGGGGCGGGATAGAAGGTATATTTGGGGAGTTAGGTTGGGTAGGTTAACAGACAAGACAAACAAGAGGCATACAGGGGTGGTATATGACACATGTAGGGGTAAACACCTTGATGGGGAGGGGTGTTGGGAAATCGGAAGCCCATGAGCTCCCTAGTGGAAACAGTGGGACTGAGGTCCCCACACATGAGCAGTCACCACTGCACCTTCACAGCCCTGATGGTGGCTGTGCTGGGGGCTGAGTCGCAGAGCCAGACTGATGCTTTAGTTGTGACATGTGGCCCTCTAGCTGGCGTAGAAGATCACCAAGCAGTTGGTTGATTTCTCTACACACCATGACCCTGACCTGGCACCGGGTGACAGGTGCTTTCCCACACCCGCTCCCTGGGGGTCGAGCCCCATCCCCTGAGGCGGTTCCACCCGAAGGTGGTGAAGGACCAACAGACAGGGAGGTCCTGGATTGGGCCCCAGATATGCTGGTGCCCGGTGCCATGGCCAGCTGAGGTGGGACAAGTGTGTCCGCTGGGACTGGCCTTCCCAAGCGTGCTATAGTGTTTAGATTTCATCATCATATGTGGGTTAGTAATAGTCAGCACATTCCAGAGTTAGATATAACAGCATGCATAGATATTCCCATTAACCCAGACATCAGATATGGAACAGTTGCATAGAAAACAGAACACATGCATATATGGGACCACAGTGGTAATAAGAAAAGCATGCAGGTACATTGATGGCACCATGCCACCAGTGTTGGAATAATTCAATATAGCACATGCATGGGAACAATTAAAATATTTATCAAGCAGTTAGACATTATCAGAACATAGGTGTCATTACATACCAGTTGGGGTGGTTATGTTGATTATTGTTGGAGATATGGTGGTGGGGGGAGAGAAAGATGTCAATTAACAACAAGTATATTCCTGTAGTTCACATTACTTTCCTAGTCAGTGCTGTTATCTGTACCTTACAAGTCTTACTACACTACCCTATAGCCTTAGTTTGGACAGTGATATGGCTATCATCATTGTTACACATGAACTGGTTTTACTTGCAGTATACACCTCTTACCTGGTATACCTGTGGAGGGAATGTTTGTTAACACTAACTGTTTCTACACATACTCCCAGATTCCAGGTTGATGTTGTGCACATAGCTATCCAACTCTTTCTGCACAGACTCTGGCCATGTGTTGACCACATGCTGGTGTGCCAGGACATATCTAGAATATTGCCCTCTTCCACCTTTAGTGACCTGACACACACATATACATGCTTTCCTACACAGTTATATTATGTAGCACAGTGTGGGTGACAGTGATCAGTGATACTTTATTATTCAGAGAAACTGCAACACTCACAATTCCCTATAAAACCAGAGTGAATAGTACTAGTACAGGTTATAATGGTCTTTATTTCTCAGCACAGTGTTCGTATCCATGTACCTGTGGGAGCAATGTTTGTTAGCACTACCTGACTGTTGCCACAAAAACTTCCAAATTACACATTAGTATTATGCACATACATCCCACTCTGTTACTGTACACACTCTGGTCACAGCTTGATAACATGGGAGTGTAGACAGGACATACTTGAAATATTACTAACAGTTTTGGGATTGCTATAGTGACAGGTTTGTTTTCAAAGATGTTTGACAATCACTTGTATTCCCTGTTTGCTGGCTAAACATCTGGGATCATCCCACAGACTTACCAGGGGGACAAGGGGACAGGCAGCAGATATGGGCCCATATACTGGACATTCTAGCCTCATCTGTATAGTTATGGGGTATGATTCTGTATGCAGCCTACATCCACTTCCAGGATTCAGACCATGGCTGTGTCTGCTACAACTTAAACTGTCCATAACAGTTGTGTCTGCTATATAGATATTGCTGTATATCTCCTATCTGCTT
This sequence comes from Protopterus annectens, assembly GCF_019279795.1. NCBI lineage: Eukaryota > Metazoa > Chordata > Ceratodontiformes > Protopteridae > Protopterus > Protopterus annectens. The sequence goes on along the minus strand of NC_056732.1, from coordinate 932,995,706 downwards.
TCTGTCTTATTAATCCCCTGTGTTTTGCATTCTGACCTTGTATTATAACACTCTTATACAGATCTCCTAGACAGTAATATTTTGTAGGACAGTGTGGGCGACAGTGATGTGTAATACCTTCTTATTCAGAGCAACTGCTTCAGTTGCAATCCCATACAATACCAATGTAAACAGTACCAGTACAGGGTATCATTCTTGTATTTCTGGGCACAGTGTTGGTATATGGCAGACCTGTGGGAGAAATGTTTGTTAGCACTACCTGAATGTTCCCACACACAGTACCAGATTCCACATTACTATTATGCACATACATCTCACTCTGTTACTGTACACACTCTGGCCACAGCTTGACAAGCTGGGGTGTAAATGGGACATATGTGGCTTCTTAGTCTCATAAGGATTCAGGGAGTTGCTAGTGTTCCAGCTTTGTTCTCATAGATGTGTGTCAATCAGTTGTATTTCCTGATTGCTGCCTATATGTCTGGGGTCATCCCACTGATTTCCCAGGGGGACAGATTGATAGGCAACAGATATAGGCCACTTTACTGGACATTCTGGACATATCTGTACAGTTGTGGGGTATGATTCTGTATGCAGACTACTATCACTGGCAGGATTCGAACCATGGCTGTGTGTGCTAAACAAAACAACAGTTCACATTTCAGTTGCATGTGCTATTTGGGTTTTGTTGTCTGCATTTTTCCTGTTTTCTATCTATGTGTCTCTCAGTTGTGCTAAATGGTCTCTGGTCATTACACCAGTCATATACAGGCATTCCTACACATTCAATTTATGGTGCGCGTTGTGGGTAACAGTGCTTAATACAACAGTGCTATTACATAATTGCAAATCTACATTACCATATTGGAATTAGTATGTATAAATAGCAGAGGGTGCAGAGGGGGTTGTTCTCTGCAAAAGCACTGTTTGATATGTAAAAAATTCTCTGGAAGTCATGTTGGAACATGTCCAAAAGTGTGTCAGATTTGTGCAATTTGATGATACTGTGTCAGGATTAAGCAAGTAGACCTTACTCACTAGATCCATATATAAAAACTGCACAGTCACAAACCAAAGCAAAAAAGGAAAAACTTTGCAACAGTGTGCAGTAATCTCATACAAAGCAGAGGATTTCTGAAATGAACTAAATTAACTAAAGTCAGGTAATTTCATTGCAAGTTAACAAGGGAAATATGATGAAAAGTTGCTCACTGAAAAGTGTGTGTGTGTGTGTGTGTGTGTGTGTGTGTGTGTGTGTGTGTGTGTGTGTGTGTGTGTGTGTCTATGTATGTGGGTGAATGTGTGTGCATGTATTGACATATATATATATATATATATATATATATATATATATATATATATAGATATATATATATATATATATATATACACACACACACACACACACACACACACACACACACACACACACACACATATATATATATAAAATAAAAAAAATATATATATATAGAGAGAGAGGTATAATATAAATATATATACGTGTATATATATATATATATATATATATATATATATATATATATATATATATATATATATATATATACATATACACACACAGACCTCTATAACTCTATCTGTCTATCTATATATATATATGTGACGACCGAGCCCTGGCCAAGCAATCAAGGAGCCTCAATCCTCACCACTAACACCAGGGAAGTCGTCTCATAGAAGAGAAAAGGACCTTAAAACACTGGACCCACCCAGTTTGGGTTTGTGAAGTGCCGATCTTGTCTGCTGAACCTGATTGACTTCTTCAAATCAGTCTCCAGAGCTGTGGACGAGGGTAAGGCAGTCCACACAGCCTATCTGGACTTCGCCAAGGCCTTCAACACCATCCCCCACTCTGGAATCATAGATAAACTTACTAAGCTGGGCATAAATCCCTACGTCACTCGATGGTATCCAACTGGCTTACTGAGAGAACTCAGACTGTAAAAGTAGCCACCTCCAAATCCAGCTCCAGACAAGTGACAAGTGGAGTACCTCAGGGTTCAGTCCTGGGACCACTCTTGTTTGGCATCTACTTCTCTGAAGTACAGGCCAATGCTAAGGGACTCTGGCTAACAAAGTTTGCAGATGACTGCAAACTGGGAGCCATTATTGAATCCCCAAATGATGTGGATATTCTACAAAAGGGCCTTACAGAAACAGATGTCTGGTGCCAGAGCGATGGGCTCAAGCTTAATGCCAAGAAATGTATAGTTATCCCCTTTGGAAAAAAACATGTACCCATAAATTACCACATAGGTGGCAGTACACTAAACATCGAAAGTGTGATGAGAGACGTAGGGACACAGGTGGACAGTGATCTCAACTTCGATAACCACATCGCCACAACAGTCAGGAAATTCTTCTATGTGGCACACCTCATCACTAAAGGCTTTTTATCCAGAAAAAAGGAGGTCATTGTCCCACTGTACTCATCCCTCATTAGACCCATTATAGAGTATAATGCCCCATTTGGTATGTACCTCACAAGACATTTGCAACAGCTGGAAAGGCCACAGAAATACCTCACTAAAAGAATCACAGGCCTAAAGCAGATGCCATATGCTGACCGTCTAAAAAAACTCCTGCTATACTCTGTGGCATATCATCTACTCAGAGGTGATCTCTGCTTAACATACAAGGCCATGTCAAACCCTGAGCTGTTGGACATGCTCCACTTAAAGAAATCCCAATCAGTCAGAGCCACATGCTCCAGGGATCTAAACCTTGTCATCACAATGAGCAAAACATGCTGGAGGGATAGGTTCCTGACCCAGAGTCTCCCCATACTCTGGAATAGACTGCCCATACATGTCAAGCAGAGCACCTCCTTGGCCCTCTTCAAAAGGAACCTTGATGATTGGATGGGAGATAGGAAATTCACCCTGGGGATCATGTCAGTCACCCTGCTAGACAGAGGATCCAGGGAAGTAAATATTGTGAGAAGAAATATCCAAGGAATTGTTATGGCTAGGCTTGTATAGGCCCTAGGGCGGATAGCCTAGTACCAACCTATGAACCTATGAACCTATAGCTAATACACATAGTAAAGTACAATTTCCCTTAAGTGCACACAGAGATCACAGTCAGTCTGGGCTGGTTGCTCCCTTGCTCACCAGGTCCCCAATAAGACTACCCACTGGCACAGCTATAGGGTCCAGGTCTCAGCCTAGCTGGGCAAGCTGGAACCTCCAGTACCCTCTTTGTCCAATCAGTGCTTAGTGTCCCTGCCATGTAACTGACACAACACACACACACTTTGAGATAAGTATTTATACAACTTCACAGACACTCTTGGGAAAGGCTGACACTGATTCTCCAGCTGTGCCCCTTTACCCAGTCTCTACGGTAGTAATTACTGCCACCACCCAGCTAATAATATCAGCTACTAAAAGGCCCTTAAAAGGGTGTCCAATTATTACTGTGCAATATTATAATCCAACGGTAGTATGACTAACAGTCAAGGCTTACTTTAGAGTGGCCTATTACAATAACCTCTATAAATATGCAATGTACTCTAGAGTTTATCTCTACACAAACCAGCCATAGGTAAAAGGTTTTAAAAAAATATTTAATAATAAATAATTAAAACACAAGACAAAACTACTACACCACAGAGATCTAGGAGTTCAAAGATCACACAGAAACTTAAAATAGTACAGTAGGATAGGTCTGATTTCAAAGAAAAATACCTAATTAATCTTTACTAGCTTTAACTATTCCTACAAGAAATCACAGTGCTAAAACTTACATGTGAGCTTAGGCAGAGTGCTGAGTTAGATATCCAAGATCAAAATGCTCTCAGTCTCTTGTGAGAAATAGTACTTAAACATTACTAACAAACATGTTTGCTGGGTCCCTCCCAAATTACATCATGTTGACACTTAGGTTTTCCCAGGCAAACAAACTGCATTATTTAGCAATCTAACACCTGCTCAGAAAATTACAACAATAGAAGACATTTTAAATGTATATTCTAATAGAAACCAGAGCAGTAAAGCACCATCCACATGTAAATTCTGATCATAAACTTTAGCCTTAAAACAATGGGCATGAAACTTTCATCCAGACGCACTGGAGCCAAATTCTAACATGAAGAGATCACAACATGCTTCACTGGGCCAGTAGAGTGCAATGTTGTCACATATTTTGCAGTTCCACATTTCACGGTATTCTTTTACATTCAAGAAAACATGCCTGTATTTATTATTTATTTACAAATGCTAGAATTATATATCAAATTCTATTTGACTAGGATGGCAGCCTTCGCTCATCTCTCTCCAATCGTCACAATATATATATATATATATATATATATATATATATATATATATATATATACACACACACACACACACACACACACACACACACACACACATATATATGTGTGTGTGTGTGTGCATGTGTCTATGCGCACGTGCGTGCATGTGTGTGCGTGTGCGTGTGTGTGTGTGTGTGTGTGTGTGTGTGTGTGTGTGTGTAGTGTATATATATATATATATATATATATATATATATATATATATATATATATATATATATAGAGCAATGAAAACATGCAAAGGAACAGTATTATATAGCATGCTTTTGACACAGTGATGCATCTTCTGATAAGTTTTATTTACTTATTTAATTGCTAACCTGGTAGTTGCTATCATCAGGAACACATTTTAACCTTGTCCCAGGTACAATATGCATCTAAAAGAAAAGAAAAAAGAAACTGTGAGTGTATATAGGTAACCTATGTAGCAATTTAAAAAGTAAATTTGTGCATAGCGTATAATCTGTATAATAATATTACCTAAAGATGAGGGTAGTATAGTTTACAATATAGGTGTTATATAATACCTTACAGAAGAAAGTTGCCTTTCTTCTCAATATCAGATGATTACATAATACAGAATCGTTTACAAAAAGAGAGCACAATCTTATAAATGCATGCTATACTTCGCCTTAAATTTAAAGATATTGTAGCTTCAGTTATCAGATGGATACAAAGTTAAATGCACAGGAGTTGTTAGGCAAAAACAAAGCATCTGCAAGGCAGTTAAATGTCACTAGCCAGCATCTTGAAAACAGTGACCTTTATAAGGGCAGGTTAGATGATAAGACAGTTCATGCTTAAGTTCCAGAAAATTCTGTACATTTCTAATAGCTGAAGGCAGGTAATCCCCACAGGCCACAACAAGTTTAATGAAAGCCCACTGTTCTACATCTTAAATAAAAGATAACCTCTTTAATGACAGATAACCTTAATTTTTGATTATAATGGATAGAATGGTGGGGTGATTTTTAACTTTTGGGTGACAGAAGGACAGCATTCTAAATATAACGTTTAATCAATATGGTGGCCATCTGCAACATTTCCCATGCCTGGCATTTACAAGAAAGCAATATGTTTCCAGAGTTCGGCAACTGAACTAGATCTGAAAATATTGCCATATCTCACTTGGAGCAAGCTTGTATTCAGACCTAAGTGATGAATTCATGCAAACTTTGTTCAGTGCATATTCTGTTTTTGGCATAAGCTGATTTATAGCAGTGTATCTTTTTATTTCAGGAATAAGGACTGTGGTGAGTTTGTAGCTTAGTTTCAGTTGTCACATTGCATGCTTAGTAGACTGTATGTTGAATCAAAATGATAGGATAGGGTCAAAACAGATAAGCGACATCTGGCATTCCTAATGCAAACTTTAAGTTTCTTGTGGATTTCTTATCAGATGTATGGGTGAAATTATTCATGGTTTGATATGTTCCTGACAATATTCCCCATCCATTATTGTTGTTGGCTTTTAAGTTGCTCCACAGTCATTGCAGACAGATTTTGTTAAAATCCCTTTACAAGCTACTTTATACAAGGGCAGAGGTTTTGGCAGCTTTCTAGAAGGATTAGCAAATCAGCATATGTTGTGATCCATTGCCCCGTTGAATTGCTTATTATGGCACTTATACATAAGGACTAGAGGATGGCCCTGAGTACCAAGTCTTGTGGACCACATGAGTTACCACATCTTATAACTTTAAGGATTATGATCTAGTGGCACCCTAGAATGATCTGTCTGACAGGTAACTCACAAATCACATGACAGGATCTTCACTTGTCTTGATTCCTTCAAGCAATAAACAGTTGTCTACATTTTCAAAAGCCCTTTTCAAATCATCTTCACTTGTCTTTGTGGTTTCTAGCCATTTTTGATCATGAATAAACAGTTTTTTTATCTCTATCTGGCATTAGTGGTTTAGTGTTCATCCCTCACGTAGATGCATGCACTTTTTGAATTTATTGGTTTTATTTGTGCAGTTTTGCCTTGGTTTGGTTTGAAATATCTAAAAATCCTAAGTGTACTTATTTCAGTAGTGTATATTTTATCTGATTTATAGTGACTCTGCTCTTTTCTGTTTGATAGACTCATTTAAGAATTGTAAACAGGCTGGGATGACTTTTTTTAGCAATATTACTGCCACCTTCTGAGGTTATTTTTAGAACACATAAGTATTTTTGATTCTTTGTTGAGGTGACCTCAGGCACACAATAATACACAGTGTATGACATGACCCTATACTAGGAACCATAATAGTAGTTCAAAAAGTCACAGACCTGTCCATATCAAGAACCATCATCATCTTAACAGAGCCTTCTGTTGTACAGTGTATGGGCTACACAGGAGAACAGGGTGAGCATAGTGAGGGATGAGTTTCCTGATGGCTTTGGAATGAGTCACATTGTAGACTTAAATTAATTCTTAAGGGCCAGAGCAAGATGAATTTGACTTTTAGCTGGTGCCAGTTTGTTACTCCTGGTGCTATTACAGAGAAACTGTTAATGCTATAACGGTGTCAGCTTGTAGAGGGGGAAGTAGGGGCTCCGTAACTGATTAGAATGAAATAAAGCAAGCAGTTGTACCTGCTAAGAACTGTAAATGTCTACAAGACAAAAAAGTTATTCTCTCCTGATGAGCATTTTTTACTAATATAAAAGTAAAAGCATGGGGGCAGTATTGTAATTCAAATCTGAACTTTGCAAATGAGACAGAACTGAAAATGTGCCTAATGAGTACAGGTTTCTAACAGTTTAAATGTTACAGTGACACTTTCTAAAGGCTTTGAAACATTATTTTAAGCAATCATGCCAAAGAGGATTGTAACATAACACTTAATACATCGCTTCCCCACAGTTTTTGGAAACTTCTTGAAGGGTTCCTCTCCCACTGTCCATATCAAATATATATCTCTTGGACGCATGCATTAAAAAACAGTACTTCACTCCAGAATTAAATGCAAATTTCTTACAAACCCTGGGTGGTATATGTAAAGGTTGACATGTATAGCTAGTCATTATGAAATGGTCTTACAGAAGGAGATATGATCTGAATTTTAAACCAGTTTTTATGCTAGCCAAAGCAGCATAAAATTATTGTAAGTAAGAAATATCCCAGAGCACTCAGAGGCAAGCATCCCATAAGTAGCTGCTGGTTAGTGTTTATCTGCCTTTCTTTAAAGAGATAAGGTGAAGTAGCATCAGTGTGAGATTTATAAACTAAAAATATAGAGAAAAATATTTTTTCGAGATGCATACAACATCAGTCAAAGCATTCATATAGTATAACTGTATTGTGTCATACTTTGTAGAAGCAGAAACAATCCTTAAGCTAATTGCTTGCTTGCAGCTTGTGATAGGCATCTGCATTCAGTAAACTAGCAGATTTGTGCTAAACTCAGTGCTTATGTGATGAAATAGTACTCCTAGACATTCACCATTTAGGCTCCATCTATAATTTTTTTTCTGGAATTAAAGATAGAGATACTTAATGCAGAAAAAAAAAACTGAAAAACTTTTGCAGAGAAAATAACCATCATACATCAATTCACAAGAAAAGCATCAGAACCGTGGAAGAAACACAACACAACAGCATTAAAAGTTACATTATTCGATGCACTATTTCTCATACTACGAGGAAAGAGGCACTGGAGGGTTTTAGGAGATGCCCATGCAAGAACAAAAATGCTGCATACATAAAATATTGATACTTTTCAGGTATTGTTTCTAGATGGGGACTAGACTGTAAAACAGCAATCACAAAATGTGAATGTACCCGACTTCAGGTCAGTGCTGTTAGAATAATATGCAAAACAAATCTTCCTTATTTCTGTGGGTGCATGTGTAGGTATCAGTGTGTATGTGTGGTGGGTCTGGTTCTTTAACTTAAATAAACAAAATTTTGACCAGAACTTTGCTTTTTCTTGTGATATGCAAATCAAAGTAGGATTCTTGTTTGAGAAGTCCTTCTGTAATTGTTGTTTATGTCTTTTTAAGGCTTGGCAAGGCAGGCAGTAACAGACAAATAACTCATTGTTTGTGGGGTATTTATATTTGCTACAGCTGAGATTCAAAGAAAACATTCATGTTTCTTTTTTATTTCTGTCTAGCTGCTATCATATATCATCTGTGTACTGATGAACTGCTACTGAATAATATTATTGTTCCTAGATATTCTATATATTTATTTTTTTATTTTATTTACTGTATTTAAATTTGTTACCAGGGTAGAACACTGCTCAGGCCATATTTGCATGCCATTGTAGTGAGCTTATTTGCAGAAACGTATTTTTTTCTTTGTCTTAACATCAGGTTTAAAATATGATTTAGTGATTCTCTGTTGTAAAATATTAAGACTGGAAATATTATTGAATTGCACATGAAGTTCTGTACTCTAGAGTAAGACATGATAAATGAATTGCTTGCCTGGAGCACAATTTTCATCTTTGTAAGAGTAATAGTGAACATAACAAAGCTGTTTTAATTTATGAAAATGCAGTGTATTATGTGTGATATAAAATATTTCAGTTCTTTGAGTTGCTGCTCAATTTTACTTGTACAAATTATAAATACAGGTACATTTTAATAAACTTGCATCTTTGAGTTTTTAAATTATAGTTATTTTTCTGTTATAAAGTTTACAAGTGAAGTGCAGAATACAAAATATTAAACTGTGAAGGTCATTACTGGGATTATTGCAATGTTATTTTTTTTCACGAATGCTGTTTTCTACTAAGAAAAGAAAAACTTTGCAGGCAGAAGACATAGCAGTTTTCTTTTTCAAACTGTTATGTTGACAAGGAGCTGGGTATGCATCTCACAGGCATGTTATCGTCTAATTGGTCTGCTTAAAGCGGTTACGCTATGTAAGCTGTGATGATTATGTGCAACAGATAATGACCAGCTTAACTATTAAGCATTATCATCATTTTCAATTCCAGTGTGCTTTTCTGCCTGATCATTAGCTGCTAGGTAACCAAGCAGAATACCTTATTAGAGAAAAACATTATCCTAGCGTGAATTGTGCCTTGTGACACTCAGGGCAAAGTGGGAACTCTTAAAAAGAAAATACTTTTGAATGTAGAAGAAAACATTATTATTGTAGGTGCTTGCTCCAAACTGAACTTGACTGCTTTCCTGTTCAAAACCTTTATGGTAACAGTCTCAGGTTACTTAACCTTGGCTATGCATTTTGACTTGGTGGTGGTATTTTTGGAACTCTCAGACCATAGTTCCATATTTTATCCTACTAACACTGAACTTCTCACTGTAATCTGCCACAAAAGAGGATAAAACTGTGGCAGACCAAAGCCCAAGCTTATATTATATAAGTATAATCCTTCCATTTAAAATAAACATTGAATATTCCAGAAGAGGGTTCTGTACAGATGCATTTTATAATACGTAACAACCATATAGTCTTTATTCTACCTATCATACATCATATTTATGAAACAGATCAATAGTGCTAAAGTGGCAAGACAGATATTTACTTCTTATTCAGTACAGTTTCAAAAGTTATTTTCTGTTTTATTCAGCACCTTTGGAGATCTCAGACAATGACATGTGCATTTCTAATTAAAGGTTGACCACTCTGAGATCCCACTGAACATGTCCTTGAAAAGTATAGGGACATTACCAGAATGGAAGAGAAATGCAGTACACATATTGGGGTGATATACAGGAGATTTTAAGTACAGTATACTGCATTCCCCTTACTTTTGCTGCAGATTGCTACACTCCATGTAAGTGGCAGATTGTTTCCTTTGTCACTTAATTTCTTTGCAAGTGTTTTTGAAATGCTCCAGCTTTAAAGATCTTTATACTGTTGAGTACAAGTTCTAATTTTTGATATATTACTTTCATAAGCAGATGCATTTGCTTCTATTGCATTAATTTACCAGTAACTCACTTAATCCAGGGTACAGGCATATGGAGATGGATGCTGGACCTAGTCCCATACTCAATGGGTGCAAGACACAGAAAATGCATCTTGAACATGGCAGCATGCCACCACAAGATGTACATATGCTAAAATACACACACATGCACATACGCACACACACACACACACACACACACACACACACACACACACACACACACACACACACACACACACACACACACACACACACACACACACACACACACACACACACACACACACACACACACACACACACACACACACACACACACACACACACACACACACACACACACACACACACACACACACACACACACACACACACACACACACACACACACACACACACACACACACACACACATACACACAGTCAGTATCACACTGCACACACACACACACACACACACACACACACACACACACACACACACACACACACACACACACACACACACTCACACACACACAGACACACACACACACACACACACACACACACACACACACACACACACACACACACACACACACACACACACACACACACACACGCATACTCAGTCTCACACTGCACACATACATACACACACATATGCACACATACTCAGTCTCACACTACCCACACACACACACACACACACACACACACACACACACACACACACACACACACACACACACACACACACACACACACACACACACACACACACACACACACACACACACACACACACACACACACACACACACACACACACACACACACACACACACACACACACACACACACACAGTCAGTCTTACACTGCACACAACACACCTACAGACATTTTTTGTTATATGCTTCAGATTTTAACTGCATTTTTATTTAAAGAAATGGGAGTTATTTTAATGGAAAACACACAAAGTAAGAATAACAGCAATGTATATGCATAGATAACATACCATTGTTACATTCTCATATAGTGTGCATGATGGTGTAAAATCCTTATTTGAATTACTTGATCCTAGTTTAAATGTTTTAACTTGAGAATATGTTTCTGTAATAAATGATGGTATGTTCTTGGCAAAAGAAATGGGTTGTCTCTGTAGTGCTGAGTATTGACATCATGGAAAGAACACTTATAATGCTTCAGGTACATTGATAAAAGCATGTGGTAACTTGGAATGAAAAGTGCATGCCAGGAGGTATCAGCAAGGGCTCTGGTATACATAAAACAGTGTGCACTGTGATTAACACACTGCTGGTTATCACTGAAATTCATGGATATGTTGTTCAGTTTACATGACTAGTTTAAGAGTTGAACTATGTGTACTCATAATCCTGACTGAGGGTGGGGTGGAGTGGGTATTGTGTATATTATACAGGGCAGCTGGAAACAGCAACTTATTAGGGTATATATTTACATCATACTAAATTGCTATTTTCAGTGCTTACCGTCATGTTCCAAAGTGATACCTAATGTAGTTTCACTCACTAGGCATGATAATGTAGGTAGGATCATTACCACATTATGGTACTAAGTGGATCTTCTACTGATGGGAGCTTGGCAGCATTTCTGTGCGATGATTGGGAAAGTGTGACTGTGGTAGTAAAATTACCTGTACCATGGGGAACTCTTGCTGGTATAGTTTTCCTACTGTGCAAAGGAGCCTTTTTTATGTATTGTTGACATAATGCTCAGTTCTGCATGCTGAACAACATATCGGCAGGGAAGGAAGGTTGCTGCATTGACAAGAATACCAGTTGTATATGCCTTTATTTATTATAGAGCTTTGAAAAGCCATTCTATTATGATGCACAATGTTTATGAATAGCACCCACATTGTACAAGCACCTTCCTATTTTCCACAATGAAGGAGTCCATATTAAGGAGAGATACAAGCAGGTTTGATTATTTTAAGTAATGATCATCATTGCTTTTACTTAAATAATTGTAGCTTTAATGGTGCACATCAATAGTATGAAAATGAAGTATTTATAATTGGCTTTAGTTTAAGCCTTAAGAACAATAATTTAAGTGAACTTTCAAGCTGCATTTCTATTGTAATTATAGATTACCTATCACTGATGTGGGCAATTTACTATATAGTTAACACTCATTGGTCTTTGAATAGTCTCTGTGTGGTTTCTAAACTCTGAATGTCTAACAGTGAGACCAAAACCTTCCTTCATTTCACAAATCGTTAAGATCTAAGGTATAATTTTGTTTTCTGACATTTTAACAGGCTGACAACAAACCTCCCTTTCTTTTACACCTTATAGTTAAAACTTTTCAAATTTAATTTCCCTAATAACAGATGTTTTAACTACTGATAGTTTCATGACCTTTATATGTTTGGTTGAAGTACGTTTCTGAAATGACCTTGAATAAAACTTAACAGAATGGCTTTCACTGAAATAACTGTATAAGGGAAATTGTAGTTGTATCTCAAGGTGTGGTGACCTCAGTGGTTTTATAACATATTTTGGGGTACAGGAGAATGTCAATTACATGTGAGTGTGGAGGTTGTACTTGCCACATAAAAAGTTATGTACATGGCTTTGGATTTTTCATTGAAGGACATTTCATTGAAATGTTGCTTGATGAGACAGCTAGTACTTTGATAAAAGTCACTACATCATGCATTTCTACATCAGTAGTTCTTTTTTTTATTTTCAGTAGTGACCATTTTTTGAACTTCGTATTATTGATAGCACAGCCAAAAAAAACCCAACCTCATGCACATTATAAATTATTCTACAGAAAACCTTAACTGCATTAATATCTTCTTGATAACATAGACAGTTCACTCCTAATATAGGAACCACAAATAACAGGCAATAGAAAATAAATCTAACAACCCTTAACAATATACATCCTAGTGACAGAAGTATCATAGAATTTAGTCTGCTAAGCACACTAGACAGTCTCCCAAAACTCAGAAAATGCATCCAAGTTTTTTTTAGAAAAGACATCTAGCAATATTTGCAGATTTAAATAGTTTAATGTCAAACATTTTTAAACATTAAATAAAATAAGATATCTCTTTACCCAGTTCTTAGTAGTAATGAAAAATTACACAAGAGATGATAAAATCTGAACTATAATCAAATTATACCCTTGGAGATTTTTAAACAGTATATTAAGAATATCATGAGGTCATGTAAGAGGATCATTCAAGATATGACATAAGCATGAGGTCACATAAGAGGATCATTCTAGATTTCTATATATGACATAAGCATGAGGCCATACAAGAGGAGCATTCAAGATATGATATACTATTATAAAGCCTTATGTTTATACCCAATAATATCTATAGTTTTGCAATCCATTAAATATGTTTTACATCAGCTTGAACTTGTTTACAAATTAGGCAAAAAGTGAAAAACTTTTTCTGCATTATGCATTTTGATCTTTAATCTGAGTGTGGATTTTTCCAATGAAATATTAGACGACTGCATTCAATGATATCCTGGCTAAGTTATCCATTTTAGTCTGTGCTAACACAGGAATTGTGCATTGATTGCTGCATTGCTAGACATTATTTTCCTGCAGATTTCTCTGTGGAACAGTTTCAGTATATCAGATAATCATGTGTTGAGATGCATTCACACCTTGAAGTTGCCCATCTCATCTTTTCATGATGCAAATGTAAAAACATATCACACTGGTTATCCTTACACTTAGAGGACATTCTGCAAGAGAGTAATGAATAAGTGCTTATTGCCTAACATGTTATCATACCTGCAGTGGAAAACTATCATTAAACTTGAATGTACCGGTACAACATTTTGATCACTGACTAGTGTAGTTAAGTAATGCAGATCATAATCATTGACAAGAATAGACATCTTAGAAGCTTATTCCTTATTCAAGCACAAGCAAATCAGCATACTGTATACATAGGAAAATTATTTTTTTAATTCCATCCATGTTGTTTATGGATAGCACAAACTAACTTTCATAGCTCCAGAGGTCATACACTCAGATATGTTTTTTTGCCATTGATCAGCATGAAGCATGAAGCTGGAGATCAGCTAGTGTAATAGGTGCTACTTGCAAACAAATCATTGTTTACAGCTGGTACTGCTGTTGTTTAAAGGAACAGTTTGGAAAGAGGGGCCCACAGGGCCAGAGTGATATGAAAACATGTGGTGGCAAGCACCGTTATATCACAGACACAGTGGCAGGGCAGCTTAATCTTAACTTATATTTCACCACATTAGTATTACCATATTACCAAGGCTGAGCAAGTGTCTGCGATATTTGCACTGTATTGGCATCCCTGCTACCCTGATAATGTAAATGAGTTGCAGATGTGTATTGTGTTTGTAAGCAGCTTATTTGTGGAGGTATCTGCCTTACATAAATAAGTAATCAGGCTACTGCTACATGGTGATGGGGATTGGTTTGTAGAGGGAAGAAGGAGGGTTGACATACTGGTTAAGGTCATCACATCATAGACACAAGGTACAGGGTTTGATTCTGACCTAGGGTTATTGGCTAGGCCTCAAATGTCCCTTTAAGGCAGTTAGCCTAGTATTCACTTATGAATCTATGTATGTAGTGGCACTTCTGAGGACTGATATGTAGAGCACAGGAGGGAGTGAGGAAGCAGGAGGCATTTGTTCAAATAAAACTACTGCCAACAGGTGTGCATTGATGGTGGGGTTGATGAATCAAAAGAAACAAACTCTGTGTGTGTGTGTGTGTGTGTGTGTGTGTGTGTGTGTGTGTGTGTGTGTGTGTGTGAGGGGGTACGGGCTTTGTGAGTTTATTTAAAATAGGTACGGACAGAAGAAGCAGTGCTGTATGCTAAGAAATGTACTAAATATAATGTAGACAGTGAAGGTGCTGGCAGTGCTGCAGGGACTGCAGAAGAGGGACAGATGCTAAAGCTAATAAAACCGCTATCAAAACATGAAGGAGGATGGGGACGTACTTGTACAGAATGAAAAGGTTGCTGGAATTAGGCCCGGCAGTTTCTGCAGTGAGCACAGCTTTATTCTGAACAAAACTAAAAGCTTTGTTTAACCAAACTAAGTTTAACTTTTCAAGGGAAGGGTTGCACAGACAGAAAGACAGACATACACACACACACACACACACACACACACACACACACACACACACACACACACACACACACACACACACACACACACACACACACACGCGCACGCTACAGAGGTGACAGTGCCCCTAAACTGGTGCCCTTAATTATAACTAAGTCAGGGGCACTGCATCTTAGAATAAGGAGAAATTAGCCCTTGTATTTACCCCTTCTTTTCTTGGTGATTCACTTTTATGGATGAATTGGTGAAAAACACAGATTGAGTGGGTCTCAGACAAATGTTTACCAAGTGTATGAAAGGCACACTGACAAAATGGATGTGTTGAGAATAGGTGATTGACTTTGTGTTATTTACATTGCTCCTGCATGGGGTACTGTGGGAAGGGACATTGATCATATTACTCTGGACTCTGCTGCAGAATGATGTGTGGTAGCTGGGCACAGTACACCAATTCATCATGTTTACCACTACTTGGATGTGCTTGGACTGAACAGAGGGTTTTTGTAATTTAGTTCACCCAATGATATGTAGCTGAATGGAAAGCATGCTCCTTTTATTCAGTAAACACTACTTATATATGAGGATGGAAGAGAGGGTGTAAGTATTACTTCGACGCTGCAGGAGCTGTGTGTATGTAGGGAATGTGCATGCGATATATGAATGCATATGTTATACTATCTGTTCTGTGGTTTGTAAAAAAGCTAGAGACCTCTACTTTGGTAGAATGACAAAATTGCAATGAATTCACTGTGGTTTCCGTAGTATAGATTTTTGTAATACGTAGCATATATTAATACTATACAGTCTGCAATGCTTTATTACTGCAAGCCTCTGTAAAGCTCATCTTATACCCAAATATTACTTTACTGGACACAGTCATCCTGTATAGCTTGGAACCCATAACTTAACCACACCACAAAATACTTTCCTGGAAGAATGCTCTGGACAATGTGCTCAGCCAGAATTTTCAGTTTACTAACTTTTTTTGAAATCCTGTCTGAAATTAGGCTGAGATAACTTTTTGAGTTTTCTCAATGCCTGTTGTACATTTTGGAATGGTTCTTTGGATATCAGTGACAATATCTGCCTACATTTTTTTACCCATATCTGTCAGGATAGCGGCACTAGGCTACGTTGGGAAGGCAAACCATCTATAAAAGTCCTATGACATAAGGCCTGATTCAAAAAGACTTTTTCTCAATGTAAGTTACCATTTTCATTGAAAGCAGGCTGAGATCAGATGCTTTGCAATTTGGTCCCCTGTGCAAGCCTGTTTAGAGCCAAGCCTTACATAAAAGTAACTCATTTACACTGAGAACAAGTCTTTAGGAATCAGAGCAGAATTACACTAAGAACAGCTCTTTTGGAATCTGGCCCACAGTCTTACTATTTATTACAGGATGACACACATCTTTATGTGTTATTTTTAGATGTAACTGATGCAAACCAGTATAAAGCATTGAAGCATTTCTGCACCTTAACTTGAATTACTCAGTTTGGCTATTAGGAATGTGCATTCATGTAGTAGGTACCTAACATGTTGGGTGTATCTTGCTGCGTGATAAAAACTGAAGATGGTGATCACCTAAACCAGAACAAAATATCTAACCATGCAATTAATTATTACCTATTAATCTGTATTGCTGGACCACTTTTTTATCCAGAAGGCTTTATGCTGACTGCAAACAGGCCAAATGATGAGACAAAAACAAATCACACTACTGCTTCTTGGTTCCCGCTAGTAACCCTTTGTTAAGCCAATGATAGTTAAATGCAGTGACCAGTTTTCATACATTCTAGTGTCTCATTTCATCTGGACACAGAATCAGATTTCACTTTGAATAACTGTACCTTCCTGTAGTCCATGAGAGATCATGTACTAACATCCTGCCTCAATGTAAGTACTAATGATGAAGCCTGCTGGCTGCTGTAATCCTCAATGGATTTTATGTCCTGCAACATCCTGACCTTGTGGCTCTGAGATGCCAAATGATGTCATCTCATAACATACACAGTGTTAAGTGCTATTCACACCTATGTCAGTGTTTACATAATGCCTACATGAAGCATGGACAGCTGGATAAGGCATGGCTTAGTAGGAATCATCTCTAGAACATCTGTTATGATCTCCAACATATTCTGCATTCAGAGGGACTCCAAATCATTTCTTACTAAACCTTTTGACAAGTGAGTTCCCTGGCTAAAGTTTAGTGGCACAAAATCCTCAGTGTCATGTAGTAATGTGTACACACAGACATTTTCAATTACAGCCATTATTTCACTCACATTATAGAATTGGCAATGAAAACTTAACAATCAAATTGTTAGTGACCTGTGCATGAAATTTGACCATGCTTGGGAAAACGCTAGTGCTGGCCACTTGGACCTCACATTCACCCACAGTTCCCTATTTCATCACAGGCTTCAAATTACAGCAAACTGCCATCATCTTAAAAAGGTATTTAGTAGGGAAACCTATCAAACAGATAAATAGATGAACCAGAAAATTGATATAAATACACCAAACAGCACCACAAATAAACATACTCAAATTCAAATACATTACTAAGTTATTATAAAAATAATAAAAAAGAAAGAGAACAAAACATGAATCAGGATTGTGTCACACATTAAATGCTCTTTATAGTAATGAAAGCAGTACAAACTCAAATTTAAGTTTACTTCCTGATTAGGAAGCTTAAAACATATCATACACGGTAAAAGTAAATGAATGAAGAATGAAAATATAAATTCAACAGAGAGACAAAATTTAATTGTTTAAGACGAGACAGGAAGTGATTAAGATGAAGCAAAAACAGCATAACAACAGAAAGCAGCCACTCCAAGAAGGGAATTGTGAAATTATATATACACACACACACACACACACACACACACACACACACACACACACACACACACACACACCACTCATACAAATGCAGTAGAAAGAATGCACCAGGTATTATTTGACCTAAGAGGTAAATCAGAAGATACATTGCACAAAAGTAAAACACTTACTGAATATACACATATAAATATTAAAATAGAAATAAAACATGTATAAAAATTACCACTGAAACCCAATTAAGTAAAGAAAATAAGCATACCATTGCCTAATTTATTTTAAGAAAAATAATGGCCCGATTCCAAAAGACTTGCTCTCAGTCTAAGTGACCACTTACACTATGAGCAGGCTGAGTGCAGGACTTTTGGAATCCTGACTACAGTGTAAGCCTGTTTATAGGTAGGCCTTTCACAATCAGGACAGACTTACATTGAGGGCAACTCTTTTGGAATCTGGCCCACTGATGGTGGAGGAAGCTTTACTACTTATTTGTGTTTTTTTTTTCAGTTCTTGGGAGTTGCCACCAAAATAGTTACCCTTGCGAATATTTTTAGGGTGCAATAAGCATACCATTGCTAAATCAATGTACAAATAGATGGAGGGAGGGGTAAAATATTACTGTCTGAATGTATTTGTGTTTTTGTTCTTAGAGTTGCAAACAAAATGATTACTCTTATGAACATTTTTGGGACCTGTGATACCTGAAAAGAACTATACATAGTTAAGAATCATTGTGCTACTGATATGTTATTTTCCTCGACTGAACTCATTCATCCACCAGAACGCAAAACTGATTTTTAAATTTTAATTGATAGGAATGTGCCACGTTCTTCTTGAATGGGGAAATTTGTTTAGAAGAGCTATGTATATCTCCCTGTGTTGCTTTATTCTAGTACATCCCTTCAGGTGTCAAGTAAAATGGCCTTCTTCTAGGACTTTTGTAGCTGACAGCCATTTTGAGTCTGTGTTTGTTCAGCTGTGCTGGGAAGTGGTTATCTGAGAAGTATATGAAATAGTGATTTTATTTCTGTTTTGTTTTACCTGTTGTCATCTGCAAATTTAGGTAGTAGGATACAGATTGCAGTACCTCTTTACCTGTTTTTAGTTAAAGATTATGTGTCAGAAATAATTAGTTTTATACACAGTGTTTGCCTAAATGCTATTTTTGTGTTTGAAACATTTTATTTTGTGTTTCCCTTGTGCACATAAATGCCTGTCTGTATATTTATCTTTCAAACTGTACTGCTTGATTTATTATAGCAAATAAATATATATATATATATATATATATATATATATATATATATATATATCTATATATATATATATATATATATATATATATATATATATATATATATATATGTGTGTGTGTGTAGAGAGAGAGCGGCCACGGTGGTGCAGCAGCTAGCGTTGCCACTTCACAGCAAGACGTTCTGGCTGGGGTGCCTTCTGTGTGGAGTCTGCATGTTCTCCCTGTGGTCGCATGGGTTTCCTCCCACATCCCAAAGACATGGTGTAGGTGGATTGGGCATTCCATATTGGCCCTAGGTGTGAGTGTGTGCATGTGTGTGTGTGCCTTCTGTGGAAAGTTGGGTGCTGGGCTGGCAGCTCAACACTGTAAAACTCCACTGCCAATCATGAGCAGACAGGTGATCCGCTGTGGCGATCCCTAACCGGGAAAAAGCCAGAAGAAGATATGTATATATATATATATATATATATATATATATATATATATATTTGAATCTCAGCAGAGTGTAGCTAATTATTTATCAATTAGTAAAAAGAGTATTGTTATATGTTGCTGTCTGAGTACCGCTGGCATCTGCATCTGAGAATCAGAAACACTACTAATCTAAAACTACCATAAGATTTTATATTTCATTTTGTGGGGTGTGGGGAGATTGTTGACTAAAGATAAGCAACATTATTGTAAGGCAGTATCCATAATATAGGGAGAAAAGAATATTAGGAAGTAAGCAGTGATAAAAGTGTATTCCAAAGGGCAGGGCAGCCTGTTTCATATGCTTGTAGTTAGTGTGACCTTAAATATAAGAAGTCCTACAGTATTTTCCTTACTTAATGCCTTCTAGGGCAATATGAACTAGATGTTGTCTAGATCCATACCTCTCAACTGTCCAGAAAAATCATTGAGGGTTGAAGTCACTAAATAGTGGCAGACATTTGAGTTTCAGATTTCATATCCTTTAGAAAGTGCATGCTAATATAAAACCTGTTATTCTAGCTACTTTCTAAGTTTATAAGGACAATATTTAAAAAAAACAAAGTGTTCCTGATTTTATGTCCCCCCCCCGCATTACTTTTTGGCTTTTCTTGAATTCATGCACTAAGAAGTTGAAAGGTATGAATATTATAAGAAAGAAAGAATACCAGCTAGGATGGGGAGATCTGATTCTACTAATGTGTAAAAATACAAGTTTGCAGCACACACTCACATATATTTATGAGTTAGATACAGATTCCAGCTTCTGCCTAACCACTGCAAAACTGAATTGAAATCACAGAGTGTGTGAGCATTGCAGCTCAGATGGGTATACAAAGTCTGAACAGTGACAATATGTCAGACGGGGGCACTTATGGGTAGATGTAAGTACACATCTGACTGAACAGTATAGGGAGGATAAGAAACTGTTTTTAATAAACTATTACTATGGAATCAGGCCTGGGAGAAAATCAAGGAGTGATTGGGTACAATGGGGTTTGGAGCTCAAAAAGCCGTAATCATTAACATGTAAAGAAGCTGTAGACATCATGAAGTTCTGAGATGAGTGACAGGAGAACCTGCCAGAGGTGAAGAAGCGGATACAGATGAGTTCACATACAAATAATAAGTAATATACACTGTTTAGATTATCACATCACTTACCATACTTCTTCAAAGAAAAAAGTATAGTCATTTTCTTGGCAGAATTCTGTTGGGAGGGAATGACATGCATAATCCAATATCAACGTACTCCTTTTACAGAAAGAGTGAAGACGGACTATGTTTGTACTAAATGGCCCAGAGAGTGATGCATACTGTGGAACTAGGCAAAAGTGATACAATGGGTGTATAAACAGGGTCAGTCTGAATATAGAATATAGCATTTCAGAAATGACCAGCCTATGCAGAGAACTGCTCTTTCTATCCTCTTGTGTTGTGCCCTGTTTTATACTCAACTTGCAGCCTGATTTTCTGGATAAAATAGATTGGAAAACATCCGAGCCCTGAGAGATAAAGTATTTTCATTGAACCTTTATAGATAGCCATCTTATGTGTAAGGGGTAATAAAAGTATGCACCCAAAAAGTGTTGAACTCTAAGCAAGCTCATTCTTTAACATGATACAGATGCTACAGTCATAATGTAGGGGTTTTGTACATATGGTGTGCACTTGCAAAAATGTTTTGTTGTACATTTTTAAGCTTCTAATTACTGGTACATCTTAAGCTCAACTTGTATATTTCCATAGAAATTATATTATTTGTATGATAACAAGTACAATAGGTTCTAATGACACAGAAAAGGGGAGGGGGTACCTCATTGTGGTAGCATACTGTATCCAAGATATGGTGGTCCTACAATAGGAGAGGGAGACGTATACCCAGCAATGTTAAGACATGGTCCCACATTCCAAAATATATGTGAAGAACTGCAGAATGTGCCATTAAAGGTGGATGGCACCTGTCAAACTATGTAATATGTCAGATAAATTAACTGCAGAATTAACATATAGGTAAGGATAATCCACCAAAGGTGAAATTATATGTCTGAAGATTGTTTTATTTAATGTAACTAGAATGAAGCCATGAGAGCAGTAGTTCAAAGTTAACAGTTGAAATGATATAAAAGTTTGACATGCAATGTCATAATTATGAAAAACAGCATGAATATGTATGTCAGATGATAAAGAATAGTGGTTTTGTTATACAACTGTGGTAAATTCATCAATTAAAGGTTACTTATAAGTATTGTTATAAATCTTTACTGTATATACACCAAACCACTATGTAAATACCTGTATATTGGGTTACATTTGCAAAATGTTGGAATACTATGTTGTTCACTGAGTAGCTCAGGACATAAAAAATGCCTGTGTGCATGGAATGCACATCACCTGAAAACTAGTAAGTATTAATCTAAAAATTATTGTGGAGAATTGAGCATGTGTGGGAACACATACAATGTACACACTCCAAGAGGTGGGGAAAATAGGACTGTAGAAGATGGGTAAGGGTAAAGAGATATAACTCACATGGAAGAAGGGAAAGGAAAGTCAGAGGGAGGATCAGAGGGGAATGGGTATTTATTTTTTTTTTTGTGGGGATAGGCCTCCCATTTTTGAAGAGAAGAAGGCCTGGCAAGTTGGTAAATGGTAGAGGGTAAGTGGGTCAGGAAGAAACACAAAACATATATGAGACTATATGACACAAGTACAAGGTAACGCAATACAAATGGACAGGGTGATGAATACATATAATACACAGGTAGACAGCAAAGGAGTGAGCATGGAATGGCACTGACAAAGACAGATGAGAGAGATGTAAGATACAGATGGGCCACCATGAATGGCAAAATAATGAACTGATGTGGTGTTATAAACTGTGTGTGTGTGTGTGTGTGTGTGTGTGTGTGTGTGTGTGTGTGTGTGTGTGTGTGTGTGTGTGTGTGTGTGTGTGTGTTTGTGTGAGAGTGTCTGTGTGTGTGGGGGAACTGGGGGGATGGATCAAGCATGATTGATTGCATGGCATCTGAAGTGCTACTCTTTAAGAAAAGATACAATAGTATAGCAAAACACATGGAAATGCAGACATGACATATGTTTCAGCTGTAGACATGTACACAAATGACATGTGCTTCACCTGCTAGTGACCGTGTGACATATACTGAGCTAAGCAGATAACAACATGAATACACAGCACATATTAGTGTTATGGAAACATAGCAGCACACTGCACCAGGTACAAGAGAGGTCACTACTGCATGAACACATAAAACTGCAACAAAATGCTAGAAGACCACAGACCATCTGTACTCATTAAACAGGCCTGCTCACATTCACAGCAGGTATAAACATGTATCATTGATGATATATTATAGGAAATGTAAAATGTACAATATGCACAATGATTTCTACTATACTAATGTATCACTACATGTGTTAAGTCTGTGTGGCCTACAAAATGATAGGTGTAGTGCAATACTGTGATGTATCACTCATTTGAAACTAGGGATACATGACTATCCCCAGTATTTGATAAAGTAATTTCTCCATGTAGGAACAGTGTAGGTGCTCCTGCATGGAATATGTCTGCCGAACGATCCAGTAAACTGTTGTTTTGACATTCATGAGCCTGCCTACACTATTCCTGCATGGACACCATTGCCTGATTGCTAATTTTCTCAGTTGCTGGTGAAAACCATCAAATGAGGTGAATTAGCAATTCAGGAAGCAGGCAGACATCCATGCAAGAATAGTATTAGTTGCAGAAATTTATTTGGCTATTAGCCAAACACATTTCTGCAAAAATGAAAATGGAGGCATGACAGCTCAAAAAAAAAAAAAAGCATGTATTCTAATCTTTAGGCATGCCAATGGACAAATATATGACCATTGGCATGGAAAAGTGTTTAATTTTTATAAAAATGAACTTTTTTTTTGCTGATCTTGGCCGTTTAAGCATAGGGCAGTGGTGGGCAAACAGGATCGTGCCAAAAATAAAAAAAAATGTGAAAACTCAATTTTAAGGGAGATCTGCATTTTGCCATTATAGTCTATGGCATGCAGAATTAAAACAATACCAGAGAACAGTGGTTGTCAAGGGGAAATGCTCTGGGGTAGTGCAGTAACTATGGACTAAGGCAGTGGGTATGCAAATGAGGGGAAATTTACTGAATCACAAAAATCTTCTAAGTTCCAAACTGCATCTTACCATGTAGGTGCTATAGTAGGATTGTGTAAGTAGGAGGAGCAACATACATGAAAAGGGTGTGTCATGCATGGTGTAAGCACATTGGAGCACTATGGCACACAGATATGCTTAGCTAAGCATGGCTAAGCAAGGGTGTGTGTCTGAGGCTGTATTGACTTATTCCATGGAATGAAGAGTGTGTTCGCATCCAGGGAGGGCCATTTATTCTTGTTTACATTAGCTAAACAGGTTTGCGTGGCATGCACCCTGTCTAAAACAAACAAACAAAAAAAAAAAACAGAAATAGCAGGACTGTTTACATTTGGGCTACGGGTGTGCGGCATGCCTCGGGGCATAAAAGGGGAGGAAATGGAAAAGGAAAAAAGGAAAAAAAGGAAAATTACAGAATAAAAGCAATCCAGCACAAACTACATAGCCAGCAGATGGAATGCATCATAGTCAGCCAATCATACAGGCAGCATCAGCAGCACAACAGTATAAAGTATGGAAACACCTTACAGTCTGTTTTTTCCCCAAAACTCTTCACCGTTGGTGTATACATGCAGGGGAAACTTAACTTGGAAAATGTTAGGGGCTGCGACTGCCTTGATCCATCAGTATGTGCTAGAGGCTGAGGGTGGAGAGGAGGATAATGCTGACAACTGCCACAGACTGAGGAGGAGGAAGAGAAGAGTGTTCAGACCTAAGGTAACTTACCAGGGGCTACATGATCTGGAAATAGTAGAGTGCTACAGGGTGGACAGAAACATGCTTCAGCAAATCACCAAGCTGTACCGGCCTAAACTCAGACTTAGAGCCAACAGAGGGGAACCCATCTCAGTGGATACCAAGGTATGTGTAGCCTTAAGAATTCTAGCTACAGGTACTTTCCAAAGACCTACTGGGGACATCATGGGGGTCTCACAGGCATCTGCATCCAGGTTACTCCACCAGTTTCTGGATGGCATGCTACCACATGCCTGTGAGCACATTTACTTCCCCAACACCCATGAGGAGAGGACCAGCAATATGCATCTCTTCCACCGTGTAGCAAAATACCAGGAGGTACTGGGTGTGATAGACTGCACACACATCCATATCAAAGCACCACCCGGTGAACAGGGTAGGGTCTAGATAACCCACAAGGGATTCCCCTCCACCAACTGCCAGGTCATGTGCAATGACCAGGGAATTATCATGAATGTGTGTGCTGGTAGCCCTGGACGCTATCACGATCCCCATATCTGGCATTTGTCACAGCTGTACCAGGCATTTGCCAGTGGGAGCATCCCATATAGCAATCTGGTGGGGGATACTACCTATGAACTGGAGCCATGGATGATGACAGCCATCAGAAATGCACACACACCCACACAAGAACGCCA
The DNA here is from genome assembly GCF_019279795.1 of Protopterus annectens. Lineage (NCBI taxonomy): Eukaryota > Metazoa > Chordata > Ceratodontiformes > Protopteridae > Protopterus > Protopterus annectens. The sequence goes on along the minus strand of NC_056732.1, from coordinate 932,970,219 downwards.
TAATGAGGCACATGCACAAACCAGGATCATTATAGAGTGTGTGTTTGGGATGCTCAAGTCATGGTTCCACTGCCTTGACATATCTGGTGGAGCCTTGCAGTACTCTCCAGCCACATGTGCACACATGTTCATAGTATGTGCCATGCTACACAATATGATTCTGTGGAAACAGCTGCAGCAGGAACAGCAGGAGGAAGGGCCACACAGCCCACCACCATTGCCAAGTTCCCCATAGACTCAGAGGGACTCAGAGGAGGATGCCCCTAAGCCTGCTCCTGAAGGCAGATGGAGGCATGCCCAGTATGCTAAGGCCTTGGCAAAGAGGCAACGCATAGTACACACACTGACACTGTAGGGACCCCAGGGACTGACACCTCTTTCTTACTCACACACACAGTAAAATGGATGACACACACATCACATTACCTGTAACTTATCATGTATAGGCAGTATACTGTGTGCATCCAACATAGGCAGCCTTCACGCACCATCTTCACAACTGCCACAGGCACAAGGTGAGTCAGTCTTCTTAACAATAAATGAATGGATTAGTATGTTTTGCTAGCATATCTATGGTAATGCTGCATGCATGCAAGGGAGTGGGGTGGCCTACTGGGATAGTAGCACACAACTGACAGCTATGTGGGACACCAGGAAATGTCTGGCCAAAACTGGCCTACACACAATATAGAGTAGTACTCAAGGTGGCAAATCCCACAGCAGTATATGTGTGGGGACGACCAACTGGAGGAGTCATAGGTCACAGGCATGGATGTCACTGCAGGGGTCCCATACTCATCCCTCATGCCCACACAACAAGTCAGCTGTAGAAAACCAGAGAGAAATGTATGGTAAAGGCACAAAAAGGGCAGCAATGTTGAATCCCCCCACCCAATTCACACAGTGATAGCACAGCAGGACTTGCAGTTGCAGTAAAGCTATGAAGGGTAAGAAGTCTGAAATTCAAATGTATGCCATTACAATCTGACCTGTGCTCTTTACTGATATGCCTCTAGTCCCCAAGACAGGGGCACAATAGTATGATAAATGGAACCAAAATGTAAAGCAAATATCAGCACAGTCTGTGCAAATGTGTACAGTTGGCAGGTGTGCCCCCCATATATCCCCCAGAAATGCAGTAACATGTATGTTTACAGGAAAATAGCAGCATAACACACATTGGTAGGGCTGTATCAATGCACATGAAAACATTTTGCCTGTCCACAATATGCAGAGGTCAATGGGATATGTGTATGTGTGGTTAATACTGTCAGGATCTGGTCAGCACATTCTCCTGGCAGTCATCTTGTAGTGTCCTAGGTACAGTGCTGTCTTTGACAGGGCCATGTGCAGATAACTGCAGTGCCAACTGTTATGCATGTCAGTGACACCCACTGCTCTGCCACTGACATACCTGGAAGTCACAGTGCTATGTGGAATATACTACACATACAATGGACATCTTGAAGGAAGTGTAGCTGAGGTGCTAAGGCTTTTGTGAATATAAGTGCTTTTTGGTACTGTTGCCAGTGGTTATTTTCAATAATCCTTTTTTTCTTATGTTTGCTTTTACATTTAATGGACATGCCTGCATAGCAGAATGCACTCTGTACCCACACCCATAACTCCCAACCTCTGACAGCAAGATGTCTGGACAAGGGAAGAAATAAAAGTGGAAGAAACACATACTGATAGGCATGTGTTGTAAATATCACCCTTACATCCTGAAAAAGTTGGTAGCGTGAGAGGTTTGCAGTAGTGTGAATTGTCTGAAGGTTATGTAGTCTGAAACAGTAATGTCTGTCATTATTTGGTAACATCACTTTTCAGTTATATGTAACTAACTTGCCACAAAAACACAAGTTTACATAGACAAGGTGAAACCTCTAGCCAAACACCTGGACAACCTGCCAAAAATGTACAGGTCAGAGGATATGACATCTCAGGTTCGAAAGATACCACACAAGCAGAAGATCCCCAGCCAGTATATCACCAGGTTGCTGGACTGTTTACACAGCACATCATCACTCAACTGGCTGTAGCCACACCTCAAAAATGGCCTTGTTGAGTAAGAATGTACATAGCTGTACTCATAATATTGTTCTATGCATCATACAACTAGTATTCCTCTGGTAAAGCACTGTGATGATCTGAGGATGTCTAGTACTAAGTAATGATACAATACATTGCAGTGTCAGACTACAGATTTGTCAGAAAATGTCTGCTAAATAAACCCAGTACCCTGAGGACAGTCCTGTTTACTCCTGAGAGGTATGGCTGTAGCACACAAAACGCTGGACTGGAATACACCTATCTCTGGAATGGAGTCCCAGTCTACCTATAGAAGGTCATACTGGGCATGCTCCTACACTTAAAGAATCACAGGCCATGTTGGAACCCACATCGGAATATATGACTGTATTGTTTATATATGTCTGTGCATACATACAGCTATGTACACCTTAACTGTCCCCACACACAGGCATCTGACAGGATTACCCTCAGCTAGCTGTAGGTGGCCCATATGTGGTATATGAGCATCTGTTGCATGAGATACACACACATATATATGGGCAACATATAACATATGTCAAGCATACACACACATAGATGTGGGGAAGTGAGAAACAGACAGTGACAGAGAGAGAGAGAGAGAGATACACACACACAAGGGGACACAGACAGAGTGAGTCACACACACTGATACCCTGAATGGCATACAGTGATGTCCTGCTGTGGACAGTGGCATACCAGTTGTAAACAGGTGCACATGCCAGCATAAAAGATGAGCTCCATTGTGTAATAGTACTGAGGTTTTGTTTATATCACATCACCTGTCTGTATATGTGTGCCCATAGTTCTAAGTATTAGAAGACTGTTTACACTCAGTACACTTCACATTGCCCTACTTCACAAGATCTGCTGCTGTCATTCACCTTAGAAGTACCATTGGATACCTATTACCCCCATAAGATCTGTAGTGCATGCGATAACTGCATATCACTATAGTACAGATGAGTAGATAGGTAGGGGTTCTAAGCTCAATACTGGCAACTGTGTGTGTGTGTGTGTGTGTGTGTGTGTGTGTGTGTGTGTGTGTGTGTGTGTGTGTGTGTATGTGTGAGAGAGTTGTGTGTGCAAGAGTGAGGGAGTGTGTGTTTGTTTGTGGGTGAAGCAGTTTTAGGCCATTTCTACCCACAACACTTCCTAGTGCCCGACTTTCTCAGTCCTGCTGATGTCATTCCCCTTATCAGCACCTTTGGCCAGTTGTCAACCCAGTAAGCTCCATAGTATGTGTGAGAACTATAGTACAAATCACTAGATAGGCAGGGGTTCTAATCTCAGAGCCAGCAAATGTATGCATGGGTGTATAAGTGAGTATGTATGTTTGTAAGAAGAAATATTTTGATAAGTTTCCCACCCAGTGGCCTACTTTATCAGTCTTGCTGATGCCATTCCCCTTAACAGCACTTTTGGCCAGTCGTCAGCCCAGTAAGCTCCATACTGTATGCAAGAGCTGTGTAACACTATAGGACAAATCACCAGATAGGCAGGGGGTTCTAATTTCAGCACTGGCAAGTGTGTGTGTGTGTGTGTGTGTGTGTGTGTGTGTGTGTGTGTGTGTGTGTGTGTGTGTGTGTGTGTGTGTGTGTGTGTGTGTGTGTGTGTGTGAAAATCATATTGTGTGTAGGTTTTACCATTTTGAGTTGTGTACCACCCTGTACACTTTCCATCACCCTACTTTACAAGGCCTGCTGATGTAGTTCACATTAGATGTACCTTGGGATAAGGTAAATTCATATAATCCCTGTGGAGTGTCTGATAACTGCATGGCACTCTAGTAGAAATAACTAGATAGGTAGGGATTCTAATCTCAGAACTGGCAAATGTGTGTGTGGGAATCATATCCTGTGTGGGTTATACCATTTTGATGTGTGTACCATCCACACCTGTTTACCACCTCCTGATGGCATTACTTTATATAGCATGTTAATGGCATCTGCCTCACATGCAGCATGTTAAACCATTGTACAAGCCATTCCAGTCATCTGTACAGATGCCTACATAATAGCTGGAAGTTTGCAATGCATATGTGATTTGTGTCCCCTAACAATGGCCATATATGTGATATTGTTGCCAAATAGGTCACAGTTAGTGTACTGATACACATGCCAGCATCAGATATCATATCTGACTGAAACATCATGCTGATACAACATTTGTTACCCTATCACTTGTCTAGGCTTGTAGGAGCAATAGATGACTCCAGTTGCTATTTCTGGTGGGTTATCTCCCCATCCATGAAGGCATTCACAAAATTAGATGTTGTAAGAGGTAGTGGGTTATGTTCCACTTATATAATCTATGTGGGGCATGTCATGTGTATGTAGCACTATAGTACATTAAAATGGATATGTAGGTTTACAAATCTGGTGTGTATGCAAATGATATACCATTTTGTCTCCCTGTTCCACCCTGTGAACTCAGGAATACATACCACAAACCTGTCATACACAGTACCATGCATGCCCCTACCAACTGCATCAGGGTTGCGTGCAAGGGAAAGAAATGGCAGGGGCAACAGGTGCTGACACGTGAATCTGTTGCAGTCAATCTAATGGCTAAGCTGGTGAGGCACCTAGTGGCAGTACTCCAATAACATGTTCCAAATGTATGAGCCTGTGGTACTACACAACACTGAGGTGACATGTCTGAAGGCTACCTGTCTGTGACAAGGGGTATGTGTGCCAGGTCACACTGTCTGACAACAGTGTCCATCACACATTGTTGCATGCATACACACCTGGTAAACGTACATATAAAGCTGTACCTTGGCTATGAAACAGTTGGTGTATTTCCACTCTGCCAAACTCCACATTGGTAATGTCTGCAGGACCACAGCCTGCAGACACACAGACACCTGGAACACAAACAGAATACAGCATGTCAGACTACATTCAGTCAGTGGTAGTAACAACAATAATGCATCATGGCTAATAAGGTACATACACCTTTATGTGCACTCATAACAACTGCAAGCAGACAGCACCTTAAACAGTATTGCATAGTTACACTGTACTATACTCACCCTGTGCATCAGACCCATATTAGCCTGTCCCTGCATCAATGGTATGGATGACAGGCATATGGCACAGGTATCATCATATGCATATGGTGTTCTGTGGGTTTGCCAGAGGCCTAGGCTGGGTCATACTGTTGATATCCACGCATGTGTGTTTGGAGGGTATCCCGTAGATGGGCTATGCAGAGGTGTTGTGTGTGTCTGGAGGTGACCTATTTGTGATACAGATGTGTGTATGTGTGTGTGTGTGTGTGTGTGTGTGTGTGTGTGTGTGTGTGTGTGTGTGTGTGTGTGTGTGTGTGTGTGTGTATGCACACAGTCATGCCATGTGGCTGCCCTACACAAGGGTATGTTTGACATATGTGGACCATACATGGCAGGGTGTCCATTTCACCATCTCTGGCCACGGACATGTGAACTGGTCTTGCCAGGGGTCTCACTGGCACCACCAGAACCAAGGCCACATGCAGTACTGCTTCCTGATGGTGACTGCTGTCTGCTGGATCTGTATCCATGACAGGACCGGCCAGGATTACATGCCCATGGCCTGCTTCATTGTGATGTGGACAGCAACCATCCTTTGGTATTGCTGGTGTCACTGCCACTGCAGGAGTGTGAAGGTGCATGGCCCCGTAGACTCTCAGCTGATGTTGGTGCTGAACTAGTTCCACGTGGCCGATGCCCATCTCCCACCACACACTCTAGCACAAACATGCCACGGTCGAGGATTGCCAACGTCTCACCCTGCCATCTCTTCATGACCTCAGTATTTTGGCATGTGGCCTCAATAAGGTCACATATGTCACCATGTAAATTAGGAAGAGTTGCATCCACCACCTTGAGTATTTGTCTGGTGTTGCATTCACTACATACCTGTTCATCCATGACAGCCTGAAACATGCGTCTGGTTACACCTGCTCTGGTATTTGTGACAGTGGCTTGATGAGCAGCAGTCCTCCTGTGAGCACCTCTGTCCACCTGCCTGTGTGGAATCTTGCCTGCACTCTGGCTATGGAGAGTGTCTACGCTCACACCTACCATAGTTACCACACTAGCGTGTTCCATGCCACCAGCTGCCAACTGTCCATCATCTGTGGCTGCTGGGGACGGGGCATGTGTGGGCATTGTGACTGTGTGCGGGGACATTGCGGATGACTGTGGGATGCCAACCAATGGGACAAATTCAGCCCCTGACAACATCACCTGTACCTGAATATGATCATCATCATTTCCAGAGTCTGTAGAGACACTGACATCAGATACTGAGCGGGAGGGACCGCGACCTCTATGACCACCTGTGGGGGAAAGACAACATATGTAAATTAATACCTGCACTACAGGTTTGCTGTTACATATGCACACACATGCACACACACATGCATGCACATTTACACACACACACACACACACACACACACACACACACACACACACACACACACACACACACACACACACACACACACACATACAGGTGAGGTGGCAGACAGGCATTACACAGACCTCAAAATAGCCAACTGGTGACATTCACAACACAGTCAGACCACTATATACACACCCTGGACAGGACCTCAACATCATGCAGTGCAGCCCTTTCCACTTCCTGTTACAACTTACATACACCTCTGTGATATGTGAGTAGTATTAGTAAGTGATGGGCCTTCAAATAGCACACACTGCACCCATGTACACATAATTGCTGTTCACCTGTATAGCACAGTGGCAACTCCTACAGAACATACCTTTCAACTGTGTAGAATGTAGCTGAATGTCTACATGCGTGGCTTATATTTCTAGTCTGTTCATCATAAATCCTGTATTTGTCTGACACATTACTGGGATGATATGAGGACTGGTGTCACTATTTAATTATATATTTTGAGTCTCACATTTCAAAACCTGCAGTACATGTATGTTACAACAGAACCGGTTACACTAACAACCTTCTAAGCTTACAGTGGATAAGTGCAGACACCCCTGTTAACATGCCAGGTTTGTCTGATATATAACATGAGACCACAGAAATCATGTGATAACATTTTCCACCTTTAATGTGACCTATAACCTGTGCAATCCAGTTGAAGAACAAACACATTGGTTAGGTGTAACATGTAGAAGTTGAAATATGTACAATAGGCTGGTTGCATGACTGTGCACACCCTAAACTAATACTTAGTTAAAGCACCTTTTGATTTCATAAGAGTAATCAGTCCTCTGGAAATGTGTGTATCAGCATGGCATATCTCAGCTTGGCAATATTTGTACTCTCTCCCTTACAAATGCCCTCCAACTCTGTCAGATTGAGAGGGCATCAATTCTGCACAGGCCTCTTCAGGGCACCCCACAGATTCTCTGTTGGATGTATGTGTGGACTGTAGCTGGTCCATCCAAAATGTTGATTGTCTTCTGGTGAAGACATTCTTTTATGGATTTTGATGTATGGCATGGGTCAGTGTTGTGTGGAAAGGTATAAGTCCTGTCCATCCACAGCTTTCTAGCAGACACATGATTTTGTACCAAAAGGGACTGGTATTTTGAACTGTTCCTAATCCCCTCCACCTTGGCTACAGGCCCACTTCCAGCTAAGGAACAGCAATCCCAAAGCAGGACACTGCCAGCACCATGCTTCACCATGGGGATGGTATTCTTTTGATGATGCACAGTGTTGTTCTTGTGCCAAACAAACCTTTTGGTATTGTGGCCAAAAAGTGCAACCTTGGTCTCATTATACCATAACACATTTCCCCACATGCTATTGGAGGACCTGATGTATTTTTCCTGAGAAATTCACCAGACCTGGATGTTGTTCTGTGTATGAGAAGGCTTCCATCTTCCAAACCTACCTCATAGACCAGACATGTGGAGAATATGGGAGATTGTTGTCACATGCAGTACACAACTGGTACTTGCCAGTGATTCCTGCAACACATGTAGTGTTGCTGTAGGTCTCCTGGCAGCCTCCCTGACCAGTTTGGGTCTTATCTTTTCCACACATTTGGAGGTATGTCCAGTTCTTTTCAATGTCACTGTTGCCCCATATTTCCACCACCATTTGATGACTGTCTTCACTGTGTTCCATGGTATATGCAATGCTGGTGAAATGTATGTGTACCCTTCTCTGAGCTGGTACCTTTTACAAATGAGATCCCTTTGCTGCTTCATACATTGTATGCAAACTATGGCTAATGCTGTAGCAGGCAACTGAGTAACGTTAGGATAATCCTGGTAGGAGACATTATGCTGTAATAATATCAAAAGCTGCTTCAGCACAGTATTAGCTTCAGCCTGTGCATATGTATACATCTAGCTTCTTGTAATTTTTTTATGTATCATAATTGCTCCCCTAACAGATTTGTTTGTTTTACAATTGAATTGTACAGGTTACAGGTCACATGACAGGTTGGAAGGGTCGGAGATGTCTTATTGTGCTCCTATTTTTGTATATCACAAATACCTGACATTCTAAGAGTTGTGTGTACACCATTTATATGGGGTCTATATTACAATGTCGAACTCACAGGAGTCCAAACATTGTAATATCAAACCCAAATGTTTGAAATACGAAAATACCAAAGCCACGGCACACCGATTGTTTTCCCAGAAAAAAAAACGGTGGGCCGTTTTTGGGGCTTTGCTATTTCCTCCACTGTGGTGCGATCTAAAAGTTGGTATATTTAAGTAGGGGGGTGTGGAGGGCACAGCCCCCCATGTTGGGGGGTGTGGGGGACGAAGCCCCCACATTAGTTTAAATTTAAAGTCTAAGTGCTTTTTTTTTTTTTTTAACAGAACAGCGATTTTTTTCCCTGGGAAAAAAGAGTTGCTGTTCTTTATTTTCATAATTATTGGGTTTTGTACTTCACGGTTCGATATTATATCGTTTGGACACCTGTGAGTTCGATGATGTAATATAGACCCTTTGTATGCACTGTATGACACTAATTTATAAAATATGTCTGTAGTTTTGGGCCTTCATCCCCTCATTTTGTCAGTCTTTGTCCAGATTTCTTGCAATGACAGATTGTGAGGTATGCTACATATATGTGACATCTCCTGCAAATAGGTCCCTGTGATGACCACTGTGATGCAATGCAGTTAACCCCACTACATGTGAACATGCAGATATTGCAAAATAGCTGAGAGTAACAGTTGTGTGCATAGTCACATGCATGACCTTAACATGCCTGGGATACTGCTGAGCCACAACAGGAAAATCCCATACTCACCGGCTTCAGGCTGCTGTCTCACACGCAGACCAGAGGTACTTATGTAGTTGTGGGGGAGAGGTATTGTCAGCAGACTGACATTTGGCATTGGTACAAGATGAATACTACGTGTCTGCACAGGTACAGTACAAGCTATGATAGTACACAATTTGCTGTCCCTCACCATAGATGTGCACTTGTGTGCATTCCTAAACCCCACCCACAAATGCAGTTTGAACTGATATATACATCTAGATACTCTACTGAAGACAGTATGACTGCTATATGAATAAATTGATGTGCACTGTGGCATTACCTGGATGCTCCTCATCTGTTGCCTAGGTGCCACCCACCTCCATGACTGGTGTTTCATGTGTTGGGTGTTGTGTGGGGGCTGCCCCAAGATTGGCAAGGAGTTCCACTGTTGCTGTAAGTGGGGCCTGTGTGGCTGGACCCCCACCCATAGCAGTAGGGTCCCTGGCCACGGCAGCAGCCTTTGCCAGGCATGACGTATCAGGTCGGTTGCCCGATGCCTGACCTGATCGTATGTGCGGCCATGGTGGCCCAAGGTGCTTACTCTGTGGACAAGGTCACCCCACAAGGCAGTCCGCTCCCGCAGATTTTGTCAACTCCGGATGAATAGCACTGCATGGTGCTGTATTATTGCTTCCGTAATAGTTGCAGTCTCCTCTGCAGTGTATGCCAGCTGCTGCTGCATGCCACCTGGAAGACATAAACAGGGAAACACATCATAGCACCTCAGACATTTCCCTGAGTTATTTACAGAGCCAGCACATCAATATTGCCTATCATTAGCCACTGCTTGCAACCACATCATACCACTGTCATCTATCAGCACAGTATGCATCTGCATTGCACTCCTGGTCATGATGCATCATGTTCCCCCCAATAAGGGCCAGTACATTGCATAAACCACCATTCATCATTCACGTTTGTGTAGAGGGATGACAGTAGCCATCTTCCTTGCAGATGGGATGCTAATGGTGCTTAGGCTTTGCTTGCATACAGTGTGTAATGGACCTGGAAGCATATGCTTGAGTTCATGTAGGATGCAGACAGGAATGTTATCAGGTCCCATGGAGACTTGCTTTTGTTGACTTTGATTAGCCAGTATGCACCTGCTCAATGATGATGAGGGGAGGGTGCAGCTGCTGTGCATATCCATTTACACTGATGGTGAGCCGGGGGGGGGGGGGTGATGTTTGCCCTAAATGTGTCTGCAGCAGGTTGGCTATAGCTATGGTGTGTGTGTATGTGGTGTGATTGACCACCATTATGGGGTGAGTTGGGTTGTTGCCTCTGAGATTGCAGACATATGTGAAGACAGCCTTGTGATTGCACTTGGTGGCTGTGTCCGATTTGTACTCATAGTTAGCCTTACAGTAATCCACCTGTGACCTTATATGCTCGTTCAGACAAAGGTTGACTCACTGCCAAGTTGGTGCCTGCTCCTACTCTGACCTGTACAGCTGCCATAGTGACTGATTATGTGGTTTGTGTATTGCTGCTGTCCACCAAAGGTGATTACTCTACTTTGGTGGAGACAGGTTTTACAGGTATGGTATTGCTGAGTCCATACAGCTATGTCAGTGGTCATATGGCTGTTTGTACTAGGCATGGACACAAGGTCATAACACAGTTGGACACCTCTGAAATTTCAACCTGATAATTATGCTTATTCTAGTACCCATGTCTGTGTCAGGGCAATGCAACAACCAATAGCTGTAGAAATCTAACTCTGTTGGATGCACAGAAACTGAGATTACACATATGTACAACATGTACAGCTTATTTACCTGACATTTTGCTCCCATGTCTGTTGTTATGAGGTAGCCAGGTACACCTACTCATACATAGATGTGCACAGGTAATACCTGATATACATTTCTGTTCTATGTCAGTATGGCACACTGTAGTTACACTCTTGCTGCTCAGTCAGTCCTATCAACCTGTTAGAGGAGGACATCTGGAGGACACCACACATACATGGGGGGGGGGGGTGATGGGCCAAAATTAGTGACACTTTCTTAATATTGCTGTAACACACATAAGTCATTTGATAGCACAGTAGCCTTTGCATTCACAGATATACCCTGGAGGATGTTCAGCGCTCATACCTGTGTTAGTGAGGGTAGAAACTTTTAATGTTGGCAGTATGACTGATATGGGGACAGAGCTATCTGATATGATGGATAGAAGGAAGGTTGAAATATTGTGTGCAAGAGACCAGATAGAAGGAGCATAAGGCTAGGTGTATCGGAGTTGGGACCAAACAGTTCTCTCATGATGTGGATGGGAGGAGAAATGGTGTAGGGTTTATCCTAAAGGAACAGTATGGCAAGGTATTTTTGGAGTTGAAAAGAGTGTTGGATAGAGTGATGTTAATGAAGCTGGAAATTGATGGTGTAATGATGACTGTTGTTAGTGCATATGCTCCGCTAGTTGTGTATGCGATGGATGAGACAAAAAAATCTTGGAGTGAGTTGGATGAAGTGGTGATGACTGTACCAAGGGTGAGATAGTGGTGATTGGAGCTGATTTCAATGGGCGTGTTGGTGAAGGGAATGGAGGAGATGTGGAAGTGATGGGTAGGTATGATGTTAAGCAAAGGAATGCAGAAGGTGAGATGATGGTGGAGTTTTCAAAAAGGATGGACATGGCTGTGGTGAATACATATTTTAACAAGACAGAGGAGCATAGGGTGACATACAAGAGTGGAGAAAGATGCACACAGGCAGATTATCTCCTATGCAGGAGGGCCTGTTTGAAGGAGATTGGAGACTATAAACTGGTGACAGGGGAAAGTGTAGTTAGGCAGTATGAAATGTTGGTCTGTGGGATGACGTTGGTGATCAAGAAGAGGAGGAGGAGAGTGAGGGCAGCACCCAGGATCAAATGGAGGAAACTGAAAAAGGGTAATTGTGAGGTTGAGTTCAGGGAAGAGCTAAGACAGGCAGTGGGTGGCAGTGAAGAGTTACAGAATATCTGGGTAACTATAGCACAGCTAGTAAGGGAGATGACTAGAAATGTGCTTGGTGTGACATCTGGACAGAGGAACGAGGACAAGGAGACCAGCTGGTGGAATGAGGAAGTACAGGAGAGTATACAGAGAAAGAGGTTGGTGAAGAAGAAGAAGTGGGATTGTCAGAGAGATGAAGGAAGTAGACAGAAGTATAAGGAGATGATGTGCATGGCAAAGAGAGAGGTGGCAAAGGCTAAGGATGAGGCATATGAAGGGTTGGATGAAAGGTTGGACACTAAGGATGGAGAATAGGACCTGTACCAACTGTCTAGACAGAGGAACTGAGCTAGGAAGGATGTGCAGCAGATAAGGGTGATAAAGGATAATGAGGGAAACATACTCACAAGTGAGGAGAGTGTGTTGAGCAGAAGGAAAGAGTACTTTGAGGGGCTGTTGAATGAAGAGAATGAGAGAGAGTAGGATGGTTGATGTGGGTATGGTGAATCAGGAAGTGCAATGGATTAGCAAGGAGGAAGTAAAGATAGCTATGAAGAGGATTAAGAATGGAAAAGCTGTTGGTCCAGATGACATATCTGTGGAAGTATGGAGGTATTTAGGAGAATGGCAGTGGTCTTTTTAACCAGCTTGTTTAATGTAATCTTGGAAAGTGAGAGGATGCATGAGGGGTGGGGAAAATGTATTTGGGTACCGATTATAAGAATAAGGGTGATGTGTGGAGCTGTAGTAACTACAGAGCGATAACATTGATCAGTAACAGCATGAAGTTATGGGAAAGAGTAGTGGAAGCTAGGTTAAGAAGGGAGCTGAGGATTAGTGATTGGCAGTATGGTTTCATGCCAGGAAAGAGCAGTACAGATGTAAGGTTTGCTCTGAGAGTTTTGATGGAGAAGTGCAGAGAAGGTTGGAAGGAGTTGCATTGTGTCCTTGTGGACTTAGAGAAAGAATATGACAGGGTGCCTAGAGAGGAGCTGTGGTATTGTATGAGGAAGTCAGGAGTGGCAGAGGAATCTGTAAGAGTGCTACAGGATATGTACAAGGGTAGTGTAACATTGGTGAGTTCTGCAGTGGGAATGACAGGTACATTTAAGGTGGAGGTGGGATTACATCAGGGTTAAGCTCTCAGCTCATTCTTATTTGCAGTGGTGATGGACAGAATGACAGACAAGATCTGACAGGAGTCCCCGTTGACTGTGATGTTTGCAAATGACATTGTGATCTGTAGTGTGAGAGTAGAGAACAGGTTGAAGGGACCCTAGAGAGGTGAAGTTATACTCTAGAGAGGGGAGGTATGATGGTCAGTAGGACTAAGACAGAATATATGTTTCTGAATGGGGGGAGGATAGAGGAATAGTAAGGATGTAGGGAGTAGAGTTTCAAAGGTGGGTGAGTTTAAATATTTGGGATCAACAGTTCAGAGTAATGCGAGTGTGGGGAGTGGTGAAGAAGAGAATACAGGCAGGATGGGGAGGGTGGAGAAGAGTGTCAGGGGTGATTTGTGACAGACGAGTACCATTAAGAGTGAGATGGTAGGTCTACAAGATGGAAGTGAGACCAGGTATGTTATATGGGTTGGAGACAGTGGCACTGACAAAAAGGCAGGAGTCAGAGCTGGACGTGGCAGAGTTAAAGATGTTAAGATTTGCACTTGGTGTGATGAGGGTGGACAGGATTAAGGATATGTATGTTAGAGGGTCTGCCCAGGTTGGCCAGTTTGGAGACAAAGCTAGAGAGTAGTGGGATTATGTTGGTTTGGACATGTGCTGAGGAGGGATGCTGAGTATATTGGGAAAAGGATGGTAAGGATGAAACTGCCAGGTAAGAGGAAGGCCTAAGATAAAATGTATGGATGTAGTGATAGAGGACATGCAGGTGGTTGGTGTAACACAGTAAGATGCAGAGGACGGTAGGAAATGGAGACAGATGATGCGCTGTGGCAATCCCTAATGTGAACAGCCAAGAAAGGAGATGTTGTAATGTCAGTCTTCACAGGTTGCCAATGATTCGCCAGGCATAAATTAACTCTATGAATAAGTGACTACAAATAAGAGGCACACATATGATCAGTGTGCATAACACTGAACAGTTGAATGGTATGAGCTCAGTATATCACATGCAGTTCAACACACACATCTGCAACAGTATTTCACTATGCAAATACCCTGTATAGGTCTCTCATATTTCTGTGACAAACATGTATATCATAGTTGCATTCACAATTAACAGACATCCCAGTAACTGGCTTAGCAGTGTCACAGTCAGTATTGTTCAACACGCACACACACTCCAGTAGTAGTCATATGTGACCCATCCTTTCCTGGGGTGACTCAGGGGCCTGAGCTGTGATCTATGTCACTGCAGACAGACCCAATTGCTATGACCATAGGTTCTGATCAGCAATATATCAGTACAGAAAGTCTTATTGAGACATATTTGTTGAACTTCCTATTTCCCGTTATTACATACCCCCTACTGCATTCCATTACATACTTGCATTCCATTACATACTTACTTGTTTGACATACCTTTTTTTCCAAGTATAGTCGGTTGTATTCCACTATGTGTCACTTGTCTCTTGGTGTGTGTGTGTGTGTGTGTGTGTGTGTGTGTGTGTGTGTGTGTGTGTGTGTGTGTGTGTCTCTCTCTCTTTATCTATCTCCTATATGTAGGGTATACATCTGTTTTGCATAGGCAGTAGCTTGCCTTTTGTAGGTACTGCTCATGAGCAGCTGATGGCCTGTGCACCAATTGGTGTCCCCCAATTGCTAATTGCATGCAGAACAGCTGTGGTGTTATTCCTATAGCCAATGGCATGGCAACACACTCCTATAATTGAGTACTTCATGTGGGAATTGCCCCTTTTCCTTGTCTGTGAGGGGGACTTTATGGAGGTGTGAGAACAACAGCATCACAGAGGGTATTTCAAAATATCTCTTACAATGAAAACTGTGGAGACAGCCCAACAAACTGGGGGAGAATGTTCCAGACATAAGGACAGAATGTAAGTATTGCTGTTATACATTTGAATTAATGCTAGTTTAACAGGGTTTGTGTGGGCATGGCTTTTCTGCATGATTTTAAGTCTGACAGTGTTATGTGGTTGACATAACTCTCAACTGTAGGGCTATCCACAAAATGGGCAAATTTTGGACTCTAATGTTTGGTGTGTTCCCATTTTATGTTTTTGGAAAATCAGTAGCATACTATGGAGAGTGCAGTCAGTAAATGGTATCATCCATTTGTGTTTTGGAATTCATATCCCTCAGAAAAGATATGTTACAACAAACTCTTGTTACACCAGCAACTGTCTCAGTTTATAACAGCAATATTTCACATATGCCCCTGTTTTTGGGCCTCTGTTCCCCAAGTATTTCAGGCTTTGTCCAGATGTCATGCAGTAAGAGGGTGATAGGTAGGGTATATCTATTTAGTGCCTTTATTCCTGATACCATCCCAGTAATATATAAGACTGCCAGACATGTTACGTGTAAGAGGCTTTATATACGAGGACAAAGCCTGGACATTCTGTGGTGCTCTGAACAGTTGAGAGGTCTGTGTATTTATGGTGATTGTTGACAGACTGTCAGGATTGTGTAGCTGTATAGTGTGTCAATGTTATTAGACCTGTGTAGGGAGGGGGGTAGATGTATGTGTTATGGCTCCTTTTCTATCTGCCTGTGTATGTTGCTCCAGTTTCTGGTGGTCTATCGGCTGTATATGTTTGTAGGGCCAGACTGAGACACGTCCCATACCACGGTCAGGCATCATACTGCACTGTGAACTGGGCCAGTATATGTAGGGGTAGTGTGTGAGAAGCAAACATGTTGATATGTTTTTGTTCACACAGTCCTTAAACTGTACTTTTCCTTTGGCTTATCAGTATGTCACTGTGACTGTGGTGGAATTGGTTGTGGGTATGCACTTTCACACTGGTGGCTGTTTTTCAGTGGTGTTACATCCCTGTAGTGCCTGATATATTTGTCAATACATGTGTAATTCCCCATTGCAGATTTGGGTTAGTGTTGTGTCAGTCTGATTGTAGTTTGGATGGTGCTTGGTAACATGCTTAGCAGCTGAGTGTAGTTTCCCTAATGTGATTTTATATCCACATATTTGTAGGATGTTCTGTTGCCTGGCCGCCATAAGTGTTGTATATTTCTGACACATCAGTGGGATGATGTGAGGATTTCAGTCACTAACTAGTGAGAAGTAATTGAGTGTTGGACTTGTGCTATTTCAGTCAATATATGTTAGGATAGACAGGAGGGTGTTAATACAGCAACTGTGTCAGCTTATCTACTAGAGTATTTTAGATATGTTCTTATTTTCATGGCTTTCCCCCACACTTTCTCAGGCTTGGTCCAGATTCATTTCACTAAGGGGTTCTGAGCCTACCTCTCAACTGGTCAGATTGTTGCAGATACTCCTGGTTTATTGCTCATATTTCTGGTCTGTTCCACAAATTCATTATTTTTATTTAGAAAGAAATACCACTAGGCAACGGACAAACAAAAAAACCCCCCAGAAATGTTATTATACTTAGCACCTCGGCAATTCAACCTTCAGAGAGTAAAAAAGCAGTAAAAATCTTCTCACTAAATATACAGATAAAATTAACAAGTCACACCCACTGTTAATTAAATTAAATTAAATTAAATTACATATTTCCAGTCACATTCTTTGTTTAACCCTGATGGTTCCAGAGTGTTGAATTTCAAAATACATAGAGTTTCCTTTCTTCGAAGCTTACTACGTAAGCTGACAAGTTCACCCAGGGATACCTCAACTTTCTCCAGGACACATCCACAAATGTGATCAGGATTGGAATTATGAAATTCAAGAAAATGGCTACCTAAAGGGCTGTCTATTTTAGCATTTTTGATATCTCTTAAATGCTCTTAAAAACGTACCTTAAAGCTTCTACTAGTTTCCCAATATAAAACTTATTGCAGCTGCACTTTAAAGCGTATATAACCCTACAAGTATTACAACTAAAATTACACCTTACAGAAAAATAATGCCCATTACTATATTTAAAACAATTAACCACATTTTTGCATACAGAACATTTATTACATGGTATATATAGTACCTTTAAGGGTTGAGATTTCTGTATTAAGTCCCACAATGGGGAGTTCAAACTGATTATATACTACCATATCCCCTAAATTTCTAGCCCTCTTATAGGATACCTGAAGTTTTTTAGGCAGTAATAAGTTCAATTCCTTATCCCTAAGCAACATAGGCCAAAACTGTTGAACAGTATTCACAATTTTGTCACTAATAACATTAAAGATAGTGACAAAATAAATGTCTTTAGAATTTACTTTATTCCTGCCTGTATTAGAACTAAAGTTATCAGGATACCCAAAAGGGGCATTATTATCATCATAAACATTACTAATACTATAGGCCCCACAATTTGTATAAGCATTAAACCATGTTAACTCCATTACTCTTGTTTTGCTTCCACAACTGATCTTGCATCATAACACCTATCTAAAAACATTTGTTCAGATTCCAAAATCTCCTTATTAAAGACTTCATCCGTACTACAAAGTCTATGTATCCTCAAAAATTAATTGTAGGGCAGTACTTTCATTAAATGTACTGGATAACAGTACTTCCATATAGAAATTGGTTTCTCTGTTCAAATTTACTATGTAACCCTGTATTCAGTTGACTTAGTTTGATGTCCAGAAAATTAAACTCCATGCCAAACTGGATACCATCAAATTGTAGACCCATATTATTAACTTGTAAATATTCCACAAACTGGGAAGCAGCAACCATAGGGCCTTCACACAAGAAAATGAGGTCATTTATGAACCTCAAATATAATAAAACCTGGGACCTATAAAAATTGTGGCGATATATACTGTCAAATACAAACTTATCCATAACCAGGTTGGCATACATGGAGGCAAAAGCCACCCCCATTGCAGTCCCCTGTAATTGGTGAAAAACTTCCCCATTAAAAACAAAAAAATATTCTTTAAACAAAATGCAACCAAATCAATCAAAAATAAGACAGGGGAATCACATAAAAAATAAAACAGGGCTTAAATACCCACATCATGTTTGATGTTCATATATAAACTTTTTACATCCATGCGCAACCAGTACATAGAGCTGTTCCACTTAAAGCCCTGTATTTTAGTCAAAAAATCTTGACTATCTCTTACATATGAGGGTAAGCCCAAAACATATTTTTTAAAGATTTTTTTTCAGATATGTCCTTATTTTCATGGCATTCTCCCCCCACTTTCTCAGGCTTGGTCCAGATTTGTTTCACTAATGGGTTTTGAGCCTACCTCTCAACTGGCCAGATTGTTGCAGATACTCCTGGTTTATTGCTCATATTTCCGGTCTGTTCCACAGATTCATTATTTTTATTTCCCTGGTAAATCACTGTGATGATCTGAGGTCAGTTCCAGAACTCACATCCTTTAGAACATGCATGCTGAAACAAACCCTGTCACTCTGGCAACATTCTACATTTATAAGAGTAATATTTAAAATATGTCCCTAGTTTTGGCCCATTGTCCCCCCATTTGGACAGCCTTTGGCCAGATTTCTTGCACTAAGAGGTTGACTCCATTACATGTTATGAGTATATATATATATATATATATATATATATATATATATATATATATATATATATATATATATATATATATATATATATCTTCTTCTCTTTTGGTTGTTCCCATTAGGGGCCGCACAGTGGATCATCTGTTTCCATTTCTTCCTGTCCTCTGCATCTTGCTCTGTCACACCAACCACCTGAATGTCCTCTCTCATCACATCCATAAAATTTATCTTAAGCCTTCCTCTTACCTGACATATCCATCCTTAGCATCCTTTTCCCAATATACCCAGCATCCCTCCTCAGCACATATCCAAACCAATGCAATCTCGTCTCTTTGGCTTTGTCTCCAAACCGTCCAACCTGAACTGACCCTCTAATATACTGATTCCTAATCCTGTCCATCCTTGTCACACCCAGTGCAAATCTTAACATCATTAACTCTGCCACATCCAGCTCTGAATCTTGCCTTTTTGTCAGTGCCACTGTCTCCAACCCATATAACATAGCTGGTCTCATTACCCTCTTGTAGACCTTGTCTTTCACTCTTACTGGTACCTGACTGTCACAAATCACTCCCGACACTCTTCTCCACCCATTCCACCCTGCCTGTACTCTCTTCTTCACCTCTCTCCCACACTCACCATGACTCTGAACTGTTGATCCCAAGTACTTAAACTCATCCACCTTCGCCACCTCTACTCCCTGTTTCCTCATCATTCCTCTATTCCTCCCTCTCATTCAGACACATATATTCACCTGTCCAGGGTCTTCTCAACCTGGTCCCTACTCTCACTACAGATCACAATGTCATCTGCAAACATCATAGTCCACGGGGCCTCCTGTCTGATCTTGTCTGTCAACCTGTCCATCACCACTGCAAGTAAGAAAGGGCTCAGAGCTGATCCTTGATGTAATCCCACTCCACCTTAAACGCATCCATCACTCCCACCTCAGACCTCACCACTGTCACACTACCCTGTGTGTCTGAGCACATGTTCCAGGCCATCATAGCTTAGCCAAAGCCAGTATAGCATTTCAGTGAGAGTGAATTGTTTGTGGCCATTGGCTGACTGGGGTTGCCTGGGCTATGACTTTGAGTAAGCACCTCATTGGTTCTTTCAAGCTTTTTTTAAAGTTGTTTCAGGTTTCAACTTTGTTACTTAATTTATTTTTTTATTTTATTTATTTATT
Source organism: Protopterus annectens (assembly GCF_019279795.1). Classification (NCBI taxonomy): domain Eukaryota; kingdom Metazoa; phylum Chordata; order Ceratodontiformes; family Protopteridae; genus Protopterus; species Protopterus annectens. The sequence continues at coordinate 932,950,147 of NC_056732.1, read as the reverse complement.
TCAGTTTGATTACCGGGGAAGTCCACTGGGCCACGAAGTACCCATTTTCAGTGGAAGCCCAGGGAGAAAAGCTCCAAAGGCAGCACAATCAAGGTTTCAAATGCACAAGATAAAATACAATAGAAATGTCCAAACAGTAAGTATACATAGTAAGAACAGTGCAAAATAACAAATATTTTCCTCTTTACAGTCAACTGAGAGTTGGCTAAATCATTTTGGGAATTAGAAATGAAATCAGAGAGCAGAGAGTGGCTTAGTGTAGAAAATCCCTACAATTTATATAGGGTGAAAGCAAGAACATTTCCATTTGGATGATAGGTATGAGTAGAGTTGGGTCTTGAAGTATTCCTTGTTAGGTATAGTCCTAAGTGAAGGAGGGAGAGAGTTCCATTTTTTTTGCCTAGAGAGAAGGATAGTAGTAGCTGGCCAGCGGAATGTTTAGGTCTGGGAATGGAGATTAGGTTTTGGTGTTCTGATCTCAATGATCAGTTAGGGATGTAAGGGGGAAGGGTGTTAAGATTTTAACTTCTGAGTGTTTCTGCCATTTCACACTGAACTAATCGGAGGAAGTTAGAGGAAGGGCTCTGCGCTAACTAATCTGTGATATATACCATTAAGTATCCTGTTTTTTGCTTATTTCTGAGTTATTTCTAGCACTTTTATTTTACTCACTGTGTGTGAGGTATTAACTAGAATTTTCTACAATTGTTAAGCATCTGGTTGGGCTTGTTTGTTCTGATTTTTTCCCACCCTCCCTCACTATTGATATCCTGTTTTTGTACTTGGTGGCTTTGCAGTTGCCCACCCCTACTATAAATTTGATCTGGGACACTCCTCCTAGTCTAGTGTTACTATCTCATTTTACCTAATCCAGAGAGAACATTTGAGAAGGCTAACCCAGTTAGCTTCTGCTCCTCCTTTCTCCTTTCCACTTTACATTTTTCTAAGCTTGTTTCCTGCCTTTCCTGTAAGTCGTCTAGTCCAGATACAGATTTGCTATATCCAGGACTGTTTGTAAGCTTCTGAGGCCCCAAGCCTTTCTGTGTTGGAGGGAAGCCTTCTAACTTAATCTTGTTTCTTAGAACTAGCCAGTTTTCTAGTTTCAGCACTCAAATCTGTTTTTGAGATCAGCACTTGTTCAGAACTCATTGTAAGCATTAATTAAGTTACAAATTACTACAGCACTCAACTTTCCTCACTTGTCTAGAGGAAAACAGTTTTTAGTATTTAATAAATAAGCACCTATCCAGGCATGCCTAAGTGTCAGCTCCCGGTATTTTATCCTGTCTACCTGATGAATCTGGGCATCTTGGAGCATTGCAGCAATTGTCTCATGTACACAGACAACCCTCTCCTCCTACCACCCAACAATACAACCTGTGAGTGATGCACTTATATAGCCAAACTGGAAGCAACCAAGACTGGACTAGACAGTCAAGAGGAGAAGGTAAACACTTGCACCACACCACACTCATCACATAATCCCTCAAAACCTACACCACCAAAGCACAGACATAGTAACACAAAACACACACCTACATTCATGGAGGCTCTCAAAAAGAATTTACCCAAGCAACAGGGACATCCAAAGCAGAAACGTAAGCAACCTCCACCTCCCCAAAACAGGGGTGCCTCGTGCTATTGGACTGTAGGACTGCAGCCCTCCCAGCTGTGCAGGCCCCAGCTGTAAAACTGTAAAATAAAACAAAAAAGAAATAAATAAAATTAAAAGAAAAAATAAATAAATAAAATTAAAAGAAAAAATAAAAACATGATTGCAGCATTCGGAGTGCTGGTGAACCAGTTTGGAGCATGTGCACAGAATCCAGACTATCTCCACCAGCAGTCCGGAGTATGAACTGGAAGGGGGATCGGACTGCAACATCCACAGGCAGGAAGGACAGAATCAGAATTACTCTGCAGATTTTATTCTGCAAAGGACTTTGTTACAGCAGCTTTTGTCTCACACCACAGAAAGGAAGGCACACAGAATCCAGACCACCAGCAATCCAGAGTATGAACTGGAAGGGGGATCAGACTGTAGCATCCACAGGCAGGAAGGACAGGATCAAAATGACTTGGCACAGAAAGGAAGCAGTGTGTATGCATGTATAATGCCACAGTTGCTACATGATGTTGGGTAGAGAATAAGGCTTGAACCCTGTAATTTGGGGCCAAGTGGCAAGAGCCTGAATTCCCTACCCACCACCATTTACAAAAATTTGCAGATTTTTGCCTCATATTTGTTCCGTTCCTCATAAAATCTGTGGTTTCTGTATTTTTGTTTCTTAACACAGTCAGTAGTGCAGTGGTGCAGTGGTAGCATTATTGCTTAACAGCTACAGGTTGTCTGGTTTGATTCTTGGCTGGGGTGCCTTCTGTGTGGAGTCTGCATGTCCTTCCTGTGTTTGTGTGGGTTTGCTCTGGTGTCCTCCCACTTTACAAAAACATGTGTCTGGAGTGTTTCTGCAGAAAATTGGCTTTTGTTCCAAGTCAGACTTTCCTGGTTAACAAGTGTTAAATAAAAATGACAAGCATTTGAATTTCAGACTTCATATTCTTCAGAAAGTACATGGTAATGTGAAACCTATTATTATAGCAATTTTCTAAGTTTATAAGATGGATATTTGAAATTTGTCCCTATTTTTGGGACTGTATTTCCACATTATTGGCTTCGTCCAGGTTTTTTGTGCCAAGGTTGAGAGCTATGGTGAGAACTGAATTCACTGAATATGTTTGGGGCTGTATTCCCCCATTATTGGCTTTGTTCAGGTGTTTTGTGCTAAGATGTTGACAGCTATGGTGAGAACTGAATTCACTAAATGGTAGCCATTTAAGTTTCAGTCTTCCTCTCTTTCATAAAACAGATGATCTGGCATAGTGGTATGGTGCTCTGACTATTTTGCACAGGGTCCTGGGTTCAATACTTGGCAGTGAAATGTATGGTGGTAACACAGCATTTTATTCTAGCAACTTTCCAACATTATATAATCAATGTTTAAAATGTGTCCCTGTTTTTTGGTCTTTTGCCCCCCCCCCCTAAATTTTGGCTTTTTCCAGATTTCTTGTGCTGCAATGTTCAGAGATACAGCTGAGTGTCAAGTAGATTTTACAAGAAGCTGAGAGCTGCAGGGGAACAAAAGTTTAGTGCTGCTTATGCTGAGTCTGCTTGCATTGTTAATAGCATAACAGGTAATATACTTGCTTTTGATGCAGAAGGTTGTGGGTTCTACTCCCATAGTAGGTAGATGCATTGCTGATACTGTACTGTACTGTAAAAGGGGTGGATGCTGCAGTCCTTTTTGGTGAAGATGCATTGCTGATACTGTACTGTACTGTAAAGGGGGTGGATGCTGCAGTCCTTTTTGGTGAAGATACCTAATAACTATATGAACCTGTTATTAGTTTGCAATCCATTCCCTATTGCAATATTACTAGCTTATCGTTTTTTAATGCAACATAGGCAGTTTATTCCTCAAGGGCAACAGGCACTTTATTTGTAGATGAAACAATGAAATATAAAGTTGTTTGCTGCAGCAACCTCTTCATTAGTTACAGATTTCTTTAATGTGGAATTATTTAGATGACTTTTACTTCTTCAGAGATTGTGCATATTTAGACGTTTATGATAGAAATGCTCTGAATTGGGCAGTTTTGTCATTATTGGTGCATGCATTTTGTTTCATTATTTACTGAAAAAATGTTCAAAACAACACATTTAAAATGACCTCTAACAACTGTACTATATTGTACAAGGAATATAATTTAATACAATCAGGAAGGTGTATCAAAGAGCACATGTATGTTTTGTGTGCAAGATGCCTATGATATGAAAGCAGCCCAATGTTAATCTTTATCTGCCACTAGCAAAATGCATTTTGTTTGAATGTGGGTTTCAATGCTGTTTCAATGAATGTGAGTTTCAAGGGCAGAGAAGTTTTAATGCTAATAAGCCTGTTTTCATTGTGAGATTGCATTGCTTTGTTTAGCAGATATTTTAGTGTTTGTGCTGTAAAATGCAAAATAAAACTTTCAAATGAAGTCCAAATCATCGTAGAAGTAAAGTAGTATGCACATTAATGTTTATGGTAAATGGGGTGAAATAGCCAAGTAATGGTTCATTGGAATGGCTGCAGGGGGAGGCTCCATTCGACCATGATTTTGTGAGGGGGAAGGGCGGCAAACTCAAAGACAGACCTGGCTGAACTATATCTCTCAACTGTCCAGATTTTCACAGAATTAATAGATTTTTGCTTCTTATTTTTGGTTTGTTCCTCATAAAATGTGTGGTTTTCTGGCAAATAATTTAGAAATTAAGTCACTAAATAATGACCGACACTGAGTTTCAGACTTCATAACCTTCAGAAAAACGCATGCTAAAGAAAGATCTGTTATTCTATCAACTGTCTCAGTTTATACAACAATTTTTAGTACTGTTTATATGTTCCCCCAGTATATTTGGCATTGTCCAGATTTCCTGCATTAACAGGTTGAGAGGTACATGCAAATAAATTGCTTTATAGAATTAGGCATATCAAAACCTCTCAACTGTCCCCAATTTTGGCTCAAAATGTTGCTCTTCCCCTAATAATCCCGCCACAAAATGGCAATTTTGGAAGAAAACATGGATTGTTTACAATTAAGAAATAACTGTAATAATCAGAGTTATAGATTACTTTTATTTCAGAAATGCATGTAGATTCTTTTATTTTGTCAGCTGCTCAAGTTAGCAGTACTAATATTAAAAAAGTGTCCCTTCTTTGACAGGTTCCCAGCTGTATTGTGTGGTCATTTTATATTTTTGCATCACATTTTTGGTCCATTTTTCATAAAATTGTGTTTTTTTGGCAAATTAGTGGCAAATCATTAAAGACTGAAGTTAGAAAATGACGACAGACATTTGAGTTTCAGATTTCATATCCTTCAGAAAAATTCATACTGATGCAAAACCTACTATTCTATTCATAGGTTCATAGTTTCATAGGTAGGTACTAGGCTATCGGCTCTAGGGCCCATACAAGCCTAGCCAAAAAATGTACCCTGGCGTTTGACACCCAAGAAATTTATTTTCCTGTGCCCCTGTCGAGCAGAGCTACAGAAGTGATCCCCGGGGAGAATTTCCCATTTCCCATCCAATCATCAAGATTTTTCTTGAAGAGTGCTAATCAGGAGCTCTGTTTGACATAGATAGGTAGTCTGTTCCAGAGTATGGGAAGTCTCTGGGACAGGAATCTGTCCCTCCAGCATGTTCTGTTTATTGTGGTGACAAGGTTTAGGTCCCTAGAGCGTGTAGCTCGGAGGGACTGGGATTTCTTTAAGTGGAGCATGTTCAACAGCTTTGAATTTGACATAGCTTTGTATGTTAGGCAGAGATCACCCCTGAGTAGGCGATATGCGATGGAGTAAAGCTGTAGTTTTTTGAGACGGTCTGCATAGGGCATCTGTTTGAGGCCAGTAATCCTCTTTGTGATGTATTTCTGTGGTCTTTCCAGTTGTTGTAGATGTCTTGTGAGGTACATACCAAAAGGGGTGTTGTACTCTATAATGGGTCTAATGAGTGATGAGTAGAGGGGAACAATGACCTCTTTTTTTCTGGATGAGAATCCTTTTGTGATGAGATGAGCCACGTAGAAGGATTTCCTGACCACTGTGGCAATGTGATTATCAAAGGAGAGACTACTGTCCATCTGTGTCCCAAGGTCTCTTATCACATTTTCAGCATTAAGTAGACTACTAGCTATGTGGTAGTTCATGGGTACAGAGTTTTTACCAAAGGGGATGACAATACACATTTTGGCATTGAGATTCAGGCCATGGCTTTGACACCAGGTATCTGTCTCAGTGAGGCCCTTTTGTAGTTTGCCCACATCGTTAGGAGTTTCAATTATTGCTCCTAGTTTGCAGTCATCTGCAAACTTTGTTAGCCAAAGACCTTCTGTGTTGGCCTGCACTTCAGAGAAGTAGATACCAAATAGGAGAGGACCCAGGACTGAACCCTGTGGTACTCCACTTGTCACTGGTCTGATGTCGGATTTGGAATCCGCGACTTTCACAGTGTGGGTTCTGTCCATGAGCCAGTTGGCAACCCATCTTGTGACATAGGGATTTATACCTAGTTTAGTGAGCTTATCTATAATTCCAGAGTGGAGGATGGTGTCGAAAGCCTTGGTGAGATCTAGATAAGCTGTGTAAACCATTTTACCCTCATCTATGGCTTTGGTGACTGCTTCAAAGAAGTCAATCAGGTTTAGGAGACATGATCTGCCTTTTACAAATCCAAACTGGGTAGGGTCCAGAGTTTGGAGATTACCAATGTCTTTGTTTATGAGTTCCACAATGATACGTTCCATGGCCTTGCAGACCAGGCTCATCAGGCTAATGGGGCGGTAGTTCCCGGGGTCCATCATGGCTCCCCCTTCATGGAGTGGGATAACCGTCATGGTGCGCTATTCAGTGGGTAGAAAGCCTGAGGTGAGGCAATGATTGAACATGGTACTTAGGTAGGGTGCCAGCTCATTCTTTAGTTTGTGTAGAACGCAGCCTGGGATATTGTCAGGTCCCATGGATGCTGTGTTCTTGGCTTTGGAGAGTGTGTTTTTTACCTGTGCAGCTGTGATTATAGGAACTTTGCATTCTTCCGGTATAGAGATGGGCCCTCTAGGGGGTGAGAGGGGGGTAAAGTTAGCACTGAACCTTTCTGCTAGGATGTTGGCAATATCAGTTGGTTCTGTATATTTAGTGCCATTGTGCTGTAACTCAGAGCAGATCTGAGTGTTCCCATTTAGATTCTTGACATAGCTATAGAATGCTTTGTGGTTGTCTTTAGAGTCAGTGGCAATTTTGTTTTCGTAACTAGCTTTGGAGGATTTTATAAGGGATCGCAGCTTCTTACTGAGGTTGACCAGGGAGTTCCTCCAGTCATGGGATTTTACTCTTTTTTTGCAACAGTTTCTTTCTTCTGTTGTACAGTTTGTTTATGGCAGAGGACCACCAGATTGGCTTCCTTTTTTTGGAGGAGAACATCTTGGTTCTATTAGGGATAGCATGATCCATGCACTCGTGTAAGTGCTTATAAAGTGCATTTGTATAGGATTCGGCAGTCATACCTCTTTTGTCCATCTGCATGGGTGTCATGAAGTTTGCCACTTCTGTCTTAAGAAGTGTGAAGTTGGCTTTGGAGAAGTTTTTTACGATGGTTTCCCTAATTGGGGCTGGGGGTGGGATGTGGATGTCTAGGCTGATTAGCTTGTGGTCGGATCTGACCAACGAGGAATTGACCTCTGGTGTGGAACACCGGTTTCCATGTTGGTAATGACCAGGTCTAGGATATTGCTGCCCCTGGTGGGGGTGTGAATAAGTTGATCCAAGGCGTTGGAATTTATGAATTCTAGAAAACGTTGAGCAAAAGAGTTGGTACATGAGTAGTTTTCCCAGTTAATGGTGGGGTAGTTGAAATCGCCCATTATTAGGGTGTTGGGTTGTACCCTAATACTTTCCAGTGTATCAAGAAATGAGGAGTGTGAATCCTGGGGCATGGTGGGGGGTCTGTAGCAAGCTACAATTTGGATTGCGGTCTTGCCCAGAGTTAGTTGCACTTGAATAATCTCGGATGCATTATGCTGTGCAACTAGCCTGAAGGTGTGGATATCCTTAATGAATATGGACACGCCTCCGCCTTTAGTACTTCTTTCTGGGTTAGGTGACCGAAAGGTGTAGTATGAATTGAAGCCTGGTAATGCAGGGGTGCTCTCTGGAGCTTTGAACCAGGTCTCTGTCACTGCACAGATGTCAATGTTCTCCATTTTAAGGAGTGCCTCGAGTGAGTGCATTTTGAGGTTTAGACTTCTAGCATTGAGTAGCATTACCCTCAGAATTTTCTTGCTTGTACCTGTTACAGTGGTGAATTTGTCATTTGAACCTTGCCTTAGCCAGGATCCAGAATCCTAAGGGTGACAGGTGCAGGCCATCTCTGGCAAAGCATCGTGGACTGTCGATCATGTCATCCCAGGCAGACAAATACACCAGAAGCTTAGCCAATTGTTGAAGTCAATCATTTTGTCCTTGTACTGTGGTATCATTCTGGGTGATGGCAGGATGCTAATCAGGGTTAGGGTCATACCTGCCTGGGATACAAGATCGGAGAGCTCCTCCATGTCTCTTTTCATGTAGTCCAGGGAGGTACGTCTCAGGTCATTCACACCAACATGGACAATGACAGTGTCATATTTGTACTTATTGTGGAGTGACTTGAGTGCATGCGTTATGTGGTGGATCCTGGCACCTGACAGGCAGCTGACAGTAACTTTCTCCTTGTTTAGTCTAGTGAGTGGAACATCAGTGTGAATGACTATAGAGTCACCTATGACTAGAGTGTTGGGTACGTTGTTATGCCTTATGGGCTGTGGTTAAGTGGCACACTGAGTTTGTGGGCTATGTGTCATTTGGGTTGTGTTGGGGGGGTGGAGTTTGCTTGAGTTTATGCTTTGGATGTCCCTGATGCTTGGGTAGGTTTTTATTGAGAGCCTCCGCGAATGTAGGTGTGTGCTTTGTGTTTCTATGTGTGTGTTTTGGTGGTGTAGGTTTTGAGGGACTATGTGATGAGTGTGGTGTGGTGCAAGTGTTTACCTTCTCCTCTTGACTGTCTAGTCCAGTCTTGGGTGAATTATCTTTCTTAAGTTTATAAGAGCAATATTTAAAAAGTGTCCTTATTTTTCGGCCTTTGTCCCACTTTTATGTATGGCTTTGTCCAGATTTCTTGCTCTGAGGTTGAGAGGTATGACAAATGTGTCAGGGCCATCACAGTCAGCCAGAAACATTTCAAATTGTGACATACTTATTGCACCCCACTCCCACATGTAGTGACACTGTATGTGTCCAAGCAAGGCAAGGAGCAGTTATGCAGTGTAAATGTGCAGAGTAACCCCCATCCAAGGTAGACACAAGTACTACTTTTATTCTGTCCTTGATTTTGCAGAATGTTCTGGTTTCTGTCATATTTTTATACTGTTGATTTATACGTATTACTACTCAAAGTGCCTGTTTCTCTGTGTTTAAGTAGCAATGCTTTAATGATCATCAGGTAAGCCTGTCTGAGATTGTAAGATGCAAGTAAGCTTTAATAAGCATACTGTTAAAGAATCGCCAACATTGAAAGCCTTTCTGTTGTTGTCATACAGAGAATACTTACATAACTAGATAATGTATAAGCCTTGGGTAATGAAATGCATATGACAGTATTTGTAATAAAGGACATGATTACATTATTTTAAGAAGCTCATTACATTTGTTGGAGACTTGCAGTCATCTTTGCAGGCTTTACCTGTAAACCAAACAGAATGTCAATCTATCATGTGTGGTCCATTACCTGTACAATAATCCTTAAAGCAATGTATCTTGAGCTTATTTCTTGTTTGCGTTTCATTTTTTACTTTGATCATGTTTTCCCCATGAAACAAGTAGATAGCTGTTGTCAGGCAGCAGGTCCTTTTTGGATAAGAACCGTTTTTACAAGTGGGGGTATCACAGAGATTGCTACTTTCAGCATGTTACTTGGTACTTTAATAAAGCTGAATATAAATTATAATTAGAATTGCAGTGCAAGGAGAAGTGGTTTGAGTTGAGTGCTGCTTGTTTCTTATACTTGATTTTGACTGGCATTCTAGTAATGTATTTAAAAAGTAATTTATTTGTTCATGCCTCACAACCTTTTTGTTTCCATCTAGATATTAAGTATGCTGTCATACAGCCAATGCACTGAAATATTTTTTTTCTTTTACACTTCATTTTGTCTTGATTGGACTCTCATAATGATGGTTTGGCACCCAGGGCAGCGTATTTAATTAAAGTTCCAGTTTTTGTGGTTTTGATCATAGCTACTCCCCTTTCTAGTTGGCTGCACCCCTTCCCATTGGCCACACCCATTCAGCTGTCTCCTGCAACCCCCCTTTGATTTGAAGTCACCAGCCACCACTGCCCCAACACAACCCAAATGATACGTAGCCCACAAACTTAGTGTGCCACTCAACCACAGCCCATAAAGCATAAAAACATACCCAACACTCTAGTCATAGGTGACTCTATAGTCAGGCACACTGATGTTCCACTCACCAGGCTAAACAAGGAGAAAGTTACTGTCAGCTGCCTGTCAGGTGCCAGGATCCACCAGATAATGCATGCACTCAGGTCACTCCACAACAAGTACAAATATGACTCTGTCATTGTCCATGTTGGTGTGAATGACCTGAGACATACCTCCCTGGACTACATGAAAAGAGACATGGAGGAGCTATCTGATCTTGTAGCACAGGCAGGTATGACCCTAGCCCTGAGTAACATCCTGCCATCACCCAGAATGATACCACAGTACAAGGACAAAATGATTGACTTCAACAATTGGCTAAGCTTCTGGTGTCATTCTAAGGGGATCCAGTATCTGTCTGCCTGGGATGACATGATCGACAAACCACAATGCTTTTCCAGAGATGGCCTTCACCTGTCGCCTTTGGGATTCCGGATACTGGCTAAGGCTCTTCCCACCCCTATAGTGCCTTTTTTAGGCAAGATTCAAATGACAAATTCACCACCGTAACAGGTACAAGCAAGCAAATTCTGAGGGTAATGCTACTTGATGCTAGAAGTCTAAACCTCAAAATGCACTCACTTGAGGCACTCCTTAAAATGGAGAACGTTGACATCTGTGCAGTGACAGGGACCTGGTTCAAGGCTCCAGAGAGCACCCCTGCATTACCAGGCTATAATTCATACCACACCTTTCGGCCACCTAACCTGGACCGAAGCACTAAAGGCAGAGGTGTGTCCATATTTGTTAAGGATATCCACACCTCCAGGCTAGATGCTCAGCATAATGCATCCGAGATAATCCAAGTACAACTTTCTGCAGATCCCCCACCATGCCCCAAGATTCCCACTCCTCATTTCTTGATACACTGGAAAATATTAGGGTACAACCTAACACCTAATAATGGGCGATTTCAACTACCCCACCATTAACTGGGAAAACTACTCATACATACATACATACATACAAATGTTTCAAGCACGGGCATTAAAGCCCTTCTAGCCTGCCAATATGCCAAAACACTTGTTCCCATAATAAATGCCCAGGCTGTTCTTAACTCATGTAGCAAATCTTGTGCTCAGTGTTTTCTGGAATTCATAAATTCCAACACCTTGGATCAACTTATCCGCACTACCACCAGGGGCAGCAATATCTTAGACCTGGTCATTACCAACATGGACAACCGGTGTTCCACACCAGAGGTCAATTCCTCGTTGGTCAGATCCAGCCACAAGCAAATCACCCTAGACATCCACATCCCACCCCCACCCCCATTAGGGAAACCACCGTAAAAAATTTCTCCAAAGCCAACTTCACGCTTCTTAAGACAGAAGTGGCAAACTTCATGACAGCCATGCTGACGGACAGTAGAGGTATGACTGCTGAATCCTATACAATTGCAATTTATAAGCACTTACACGAGTGCATGGATCGTGCAATCCCTAACAGAACCAAGATGCTATCCTCCAAAAAAAGCAAGCCAATCTGGTGGTCCCCTGCTGTAAACAAACTCTACAACAGAAGAAAGAAACTGTTGCAAAAAAGAGTAAAATCCCATGATTGGAGGAACTCCGTGGTCAGCCTCAGTAAGAAGCTAAGATCCCTCATAAAATCCTCTAAAACTAGTTACGAAAACAAAATCACCACTGATTCTAAAGACAACCGCAAAGCATTCTATAGCTATGTCAAGAATCTCAATGGCAACACTCAGATCTGCTCTGAGTTATAGCACAATGGCACTATACAGAACCAACTGATATTGCCAACATCCTGGCAGATAGGTTCAGTGCTTACTTTACCCCTCTCTCATCCACTAAAGGGCCCATCTTTATACTGGAAGAATGCAAAGTCCCTGTGATCGCGGCTGCACAGGTAAAATCACACTCTCCAAAGCCAAGAACACAGCATCCATGGGACCTGACAACATCCCAGGCTTCGTTCTACATGAACTACAAAACAAACTGGTACCCCACCTAAGTACCATGCTCAGTCATAGCCTCACCTCAGGCTTTGTGCTCACTGAATGGCGCACAGCAATGGTTATCCCACTCCACAAAGGGGGAGCCACCATGAACCCCAGGAATTACTGCCCCATTAGCCTGACAAGCCTGGTCTGCAAGGCTATGGAACGTATCATCATGGAACTTCTAAACTATGACATTGGTAATCTCCAGACTCTGGACCCTACCCAGTTCCGGTTTGTAAAAGGCAGATCATGTCTCCTAAACCTGATATACTTCTTTGAAGTGGTCACCAAAGCCATATACGAGGGTAAGATGGTTCACACAACCTACCTAGATCTCACCAAGGCTTTTGGTACCATCCCCCACTCTGGAATTATAGATAAACTCACTAAACTAGGTGTCAATCCCTATGTCACAAGATGGGTTGCCAACTGGCTCACTGACAGAACCCACACTGTGAAAGTAGCAGACTCTAAATCCAACTTCAGATCAGTGACAAGTGGAATACCACAGGCCTCAGTCCTAGGTCCTCTCTTGTTTGGTATCTACTTCTCTGAAGTACAGCCTAACACAGAAGGTCTTTGGCTAACAAAGGTCGCAGATGACTGCAAACTAAGAGCCATAATCAAAACTCCTAACAATGTGGACATCCTACAAAAGGGCCTCACTGAGACAGATGCCTAGTGTGAAAGCCATGACCTCAAGCTCAATGCCAAAAAGTGCATTGTCATCCCTTTTGGTACAAACTGTGTACCCATGAACTACCACATAGGTAGTAGTCTACTTAACATCAAAAGTGTGATAAGAGACCTTGGGACACAGGAGGACAGTAGTCTCTCCTTTGATAATCACATCCCCATAGTAGTCAGGAAATCCTTTTACATGGCACACCTCATCGCAGAAGGTTTCTCATCCAGGAAAAAAAAGGTCATTGTTCCCCTCTACTCATCACTCATTAGACCCATTATAGAGTACAATGCCCCTTTTGGTATATACCTCACAAGACATCTACAACAACTGGAAAGGCCACAGAAATACCTCACAAAGAGGATTACCAGCCTCAAACAGGTGCCCTACACAGACCGTCACAAAAAACTCCAGCTTTACTCTGTCGCATATCACCTACTCAGAGGCGATCTCTGCCTAACATACAAAGTTATTTCAAACCCAGAGCTGTTGGACATGCTCCATGTAAAGAAATCCCAATCCCTCCAAGCTACATGCTCTAGGGACCTAAACCTTGTCACCACAATAAACAGAACATGCTGGAGGGATAGATTCCTATCCCAGAGACCTCCCATACTCTGGAACAAACTACCTATCTATATCAAACAAAGCTCCTCGTTAGCGTTCTTCAAGAAAAATCTTGATGATTGGATGGGAGATAGGAAATTCACCATGGGGATCACTTCTGTGGCTATGCTTGACAGAAGCATAGGAAAATAATTTTCTTGGGTGGCAAAAGCCAGGGTACTGTTTGGCTGGGCTTATATAGTTTCTAGGGCCAATAGCCTAGTACCTACCTATGAACCCTTGTACATATCCTGTACTACTCTTACATACCACTCTGCCACTCCCAACTTCCTCATGCAATACCACAACTCCTCTCTAGGCACCCTGTCATATACTTTCTCTAAGTCCACAAAGAGACAATGCAACTCTTTCTGACCTTCTCTATATTTCTGCATAAACAATCTCAGAGCAAACATAACATATGTAGTGCTCCTTCCTGGCATGAAACCATACTGCTGATCGCCAATCATCACCTCCCTTCTTAACCTAGCTTCCACTACTTTTTCCCATAACTTCAAGCTGTGACTTATCAGTTTTATTCCTCTGTAGTTACTACAGCTCTGCACATCACCCTTATTCTTAAAGATAGGTACCAAAACACTTTTTCTCCACTCATCAGGCGTCCTCTGACTTTCCAAGATTTCATTAAACAATCTGGTTAAAAACTCCACTGACATTTCTCCTAAGCACCTCCATGCTGCCACTGGTATGTCATCTATGCCAACAGCCTTTCATTTTTCATTCTCTTCATAGCTGTCCTTACTTCCTCCTTGCTAATCTGTTTCACTTCCTGATTCAATATCCCCACATCATCCAACCTTCTCTCTCTCTCATTCTCTTCATTCATGACCCCCTCAAAGTACTCTTTCCATCTGCTCAACACACTCTCCTTGTTTGTGAGTACATTTCCCTCACTATCCTTTATCACTCTTACCTGCTGCACATCTTTCCCAGCTTGGTCCATCTGTCTAGCCAATCAGTATAGGTCATTTTCTCCCTCTTTAGTGTCCAACCTTTCATAAAACTCTCCTTATGCCTTATCCTTAGCCTTCACAACCTCTCTCTTTGCCATGTGCCTCATCTCCTTATACTCCTGTCTACTTTCTTCATCTCTTTGACAATCCCACTTCTTCTTCACCAGCCTCTTCCTCTGTATACTCTCCTGTATGTCCTTATTCCACCACCAGGTCTCCTTGACCTCCTTCCTCTGTCCAGATGTCATTCTAAGCACCTTTTTAGCTGTCTCCCCTACCAGCTCTGCTGTAGTTACCCAGCTTTTTGGTAACTCTTCACTTCCCCCAGTGTCTGTCTTAAATGTTTCCTCAACTCCACCTCACAGTCACCCTTTTTCAACTTCCACCATTTAATCCTTAGCACTGCTCTTACACTACTTCTCTTCTTCTTGATCACCAACGTCATCCTACAGACAACCATTCTATGCTTCCTAACTACGTTTTCCCCTGTCAACACTTTACAGTCTCCAATTTCCTTCAGACTGGCCCTCCTGCATAGGATATAATCCACCGGTGTGCATCTTCCTCCACTCTTGTACATCACCCTATGCTCCTTCCTCTTCTTAAAATATGTATTCACCACAGCCATGTCCATCCTTTTCCCAAAATCCACTATCATCTGACCTTCTGCAATCCTCCCCTTAACACCATACCTACCCCATCACTTCCTCATCCCCTCTGTTCCTTTCACCAACATGCCCATTGAAATCCACTCCAATCACCAGTCTCTCACCCTTGGGTACACTCACTGCCACTTCATCCAACTCACTCCAAAATTTTTCTTTCTCATCCATCGCACACCCAACTTGTGGAGCGTATGCACTAATGACATTCATCATTACACCATCAATTTCCAGCTTCATAAAGATCACTATATCTGACACTGTTTTCACCTCCAAAACACTCTTGGCATACTGTTCCTTCAGGATAATCTCTACCCCATTTCTCCTGCCATCCACACCATGGTAGAACAATTTGAACCTGCCTCCTATACACCAGGCCTTACTCCCCTTCCATCTTGTCTCTTGCATGCACAATATATCTACCTTCCTTCTCTCCATCATATCAGCTAGCTCTCTCCTTATACCAGTCATACTGCCATCATTCAAAGTTCCTAACCTCACTACTACACTCCTAACCTTCCTCCTCTCTTCCTGCCTTTGGGCATGCCTTCCCCCTCTTCTTCTCCTTTGGCCAACAGTAGCCCAATTTCTGACAACACCCTGTTGGCTAACAGTACTGGTGGTGGTCATTGTTAACCCAGGTCTTGATTGATCCAGTATGGAAATCTGTATTGCTGTCTGCATATGTCAATATGTCGTCTGGCAGAGGTTTTACACTGGATGCCCTTCCTGATGTAACCCTCTCCATTTATCTGGGCTTGGGAAGAAGAAATGCACTGGCTTGTGGATCTCCAGTGGCTGGGTTGTTATGAGTATATATCATATATATATATATATATATATATATATATATATATATATATATATATATATATATATATATATATATATATATATATATCTGTAAATGTATATATTTTATATGTATATCTTTATTTATAGTATGTATATATTTTTCCACATATATGCATCTCCATACATATATACATGTGTATATGTATATTTACAAAACTTCACTGATTCCACAGAATCTTTTCACTACTGTTGAATGACTCTGCTGCATGATATATTTAAAAAATGCAACATCAATGCCTCCAACTCAAATGGTTTAGTGGTACATTCCCCTGACTAATGTGTACAGGGTCGTGAGTTTGAGACTTGGCAGTGCTGCTTATTTCATTGTTATGCAGAACCATAGCTGATGGAAACAGAGTGTTTAAAGCAGTTTAAAGCAGTTGTAAGTGGGTTTGCATGCGTTTGCGTGATGCAAAGTGATGCCAACACATGGTTAAATGTACAGATGCTTAATCTGTGTTGGCTTTACTTAGCATTGTGCAAACTTGCTTACTCCCACTTACTCAAGCTTACACCTGTGTTAATTTCTTTAAAAGAAAAGAAAAAGGGGTGATAGAAAAGTGGCGAAAAAGGGGGATGCAGTGGGAAAAACAATATGATAGATAGCTAGGGATGTGCAGGATGGTTGTAGGGAAGGTCCATAGCTGTCCATTTGTACAGAATTTGGAGATGAATTTGGACACTCAAACCCCAGAGAGAGGGGTGAGGACAACAGAAATGTGTTGTCAAGCCAATTGGACTGGATTACATGTGTCCAGTGGATATGTGTGTGAAATAGACAGCTATGTATGGGACGATATATATATATTTTTTGGGACAGATGCCCTTTTCTTTTTTTTACGGTGAGAGTGGGATGTTGGGGAAGGATTGTAGGTACTTCTGGGGAGGTAGGTTGGATAGGCAGACAGACAAGACAGACAAAACAGCAGACATGGGTGGTATATGATGTGAGAGGGGTAAACACATTTGACGAGGAGGGTGGTTTGGAATCCAAAGCCCATGGGCCACCATATTGTTACAGTGGGACTGAGATCCCCACCCACAGGCAGTCACCACTGCACCTTCACAACCCCAAAGGTGGCTGTGCTGTGCGCTGGACAGGAGGGGTGGCCTGCTCCTTGAGGTGCACCAAGTGGCCTTCAAACTGGCTCTCCAAACTCAGATCGAAGGGTGCTGTACACCAAACCCAGACCTGACTGTGGGTGACGGCCTCCTGTCCGAGCCCACTCCCGGGGGCCACGTCCCCTGTGGTGGTTCCACCTGAAGGTGGTGCAGGACCAGCAGACAAGGGAGATCTGGGTTGGGTCTCAGATGTGCTGGGGCCCGGTGCCATGGCCAGATGAGGTGGGACAGGCAGATCTGCTGAGATTTGCCTTCTCATATGTGCTATGGTGTTGAGGTTTTAAAAAATATGTTGGTTAGCCATGAACAACACATTTCAAAATGAGTTATAACAGCATGCATGAGTGTTCCAATTAACTCCATAAAACAGATTTGAAACAGTTGCATAGAAAACAGAACACATGCATAAATGGAACAACAGTATGGATCATAACAACGTGCCAGTAAGATTGATGGCAACAGGCCACCAACATTGGTATTTGAACAAGATATGTTAACATGCAAGCAATCAAACATATTAACAATAATGTAACACAAGTCCCAACATTGGGTTGGAGCACAACATACCTGCAGTATATGAGTAATAATTATTGATACAGATGATGGGGGGAGAGACAGAAAATCTATTAACTACTGTTTATGCTTCTATTGTCCACAACAGTACTGCTCAATACTCTAAGGGTATGCCCTTACTTTACATCTACCTATGACCATACCTTCAGTAGTGCAAACATACCTATTAAACTGTCAGCCTGGAATGGTATGAGACAAACTGTGACAACTCTGGGTACATGTCTAGAGGGGACTCGTACATGTCAGGGTTACATATCTGGCACAGAAGTGGTACCTAGACTGCTGTTATGTGAGTGTGCTACAGGCATACATCAACTGGTTTCCCATCTGTGTCCAGGATTATTTGTAGCAGTGACCACTAGCCATAACAATGTGACACTTGAGATATATGTATCAAAAACATACCTCTCAACCTCTTAGAGCATGAGATCTGGACAAAGCCATACATATGAGTGGAACAAAGGCCCATAAATATGGACAATTCTTAGATGTTGCTCTCGCAAACTTAGAAAGGTAATAAAATTACAGGTTCATAGGTTCATAGGTTCGTACTAGGCTATCTGCCCTAAGGCATTTATAAGCCTAGCCAGAGTGTATGTGTTTGCATTTGCATGGATTTTCTGATGGATATGACCTTTGACATTTGTATGTCTATCATTATTTTCTAACTTCAGTCTATAATGGTTTGCCGCTTATTTGCCATGACACCACTACTTTATGAAAAATGGACCAAATATCTGACAAATATCTGGACATTCAGTGAATATCTGTACAGTTGAGAGGTATGATTCATGAGAAGTGCATATTGTATGTATCTACCCTGCTGTCATTTGCAGGCATGTGGTGAGACAATTGAACAGTTGTACACAGTTTATTACTATACCCTTCATACAGCCACTGGCAACATTTACTTACCTGTAAAATATGTGGGGAAAATATCTGTTAACAATACCTGACTGTTTTTACATTTATTCCTGATTCCTTGTTTGTAGATATGCACACATCTTAATACCACTCCCTGGATTCGAACTGGGTATGGGTGTGAAAAAATAACAACAAAGCTATTTCTCATCACACTGAGCTACTGGGGAGCTACTATTGCTTGTTTCGATGGTTTCTGTCTAATAGTCTGTTGGTTAGACAGTCTAAACTTGCAATTCTGTGATGCATGCATGACAGATGGCTATTGTACTGTGCATTACTCGCTTGGATTACTACAACCTGGAAAGCAAAGGTTAACACAAGGCAATGCTGGATGGCACACACTTTGAAACTTGACATATTATTATTCAGGGTTTAGAACTTATTGCAGTATATATTTCACATTTAATTTATATCTCGTTATACAAGTACACCATCTACAGTTTCTCCTAACAGCTTGTTCACAGATACACCTCAATTAATGTATGCTGTCACCACCATATTTGCTGTGAAGAACCTGTATACATTCCATATATATCTACAACAACATAACAGAATAGACACAATCATTTTTTAAAGGTCTTTATTGAACTTCAATATTCGTGAGTCACACTTTTTTATTTTTTCAGTTCACACAGTAACAGAGTACCTACTAGCAGTAAGCAATGTACTCCTTCTTAGCTATTTTAACCAAATACTGCAAAATAGATTTGTAGTCACTAACCTGTTATCACAGCCTCAGCAATATGTCACCATGGGTTTTCATGTTACCAGCCCTCTCTGCTGCAGCTGTAGGGGAGAAAAGCACACATTATACATAGCTGTCTATCACATTCTCAGGCTAGTATTTGCTACAAACTACTTGATAATGATACTTACACACTACTGGAGCATTCTGGGCCTGCCCATCTTGGATCCACTGGTCCAAGAGCTTCCTATGCTTTAGGTCGGCATAGTGTTGCCATACCTGCTCACCAGTCCGGGGGATGTCAGTAGCACTGGTGAGTTCACATGTGAGATGGTCCCAGGTCTCCGCTTTGTATTGGAAACCCTGGTACTGGCCCTGCACCAGTCTTGCCTCATGGTTTTTAACTGGACTCCTGAATGCTCCAGCATTGCGCTCGAAAGCACACTCCCTCTCCAATGTCAGCCATTGTATCTGCACAGATGGACTATAACAAATTATGGCTGTATTCCCACTTGCCCCATTTAAATAGTGCAATATTCCAGGTCTATATTACATTGAAGAACGCTTAAATGTTCGAATTTCTAAAGGTTGACCTTTAGACATCAAACATTTAAGTGTTTGAAAATGTAATAAAAGAAAGAAAGAAAAAAAAGGTAAATTACCAGTCCGGGGGATGTCAGTAGCACTGGTGAGTTCACATGTGAGATGGTCCCAGCCCCCCTGCACCCCCACCCCCCCACTTAACTATACCAACTCCGAGATCGCACTTCAGTGCATGGCAGAGCATTAACAGGAAATTTCCCATTACCTACACTGTAGCGCAATCTTGGAGTTGGTATATTTAAGTAGCGGGGGTGTGGGGGGTGCAGGGGTGCTTGCCCCCCTGCTTACACCCTTTAGTTTTTTTTTTGTTTTAGCTTTATTTTTTTTTTTAATTTTTAAAGATATTCGAACACTTAACTGTTCGATCTCTAAAGGTCGACCTTTAGAGATTCAAACATTTAAGCATTCGTTTATCTAATATAGACCTGATATTCACTCCCTTTGCTGTCATTGGACTATTTTTAAAAGGTTAAGCTCTGCTAAGCAGTGCTCAAATCTGCTGAGCTGGTTTTAACACTGCTTAATAGAAAAGTTGTTAAGAAACGCTACCTGCTGCTTAGCAATCACGTCTTAGTAATGGTTACACTTGCTAAGCATAGCTGAGCATTGCTAACCATTGCTCATTTTTAATTTTTTTAATATATCAAAATACTGCTTTCATTTATTAAGTGCATATCATATACTTTACATGACATCCCTCTATGTGGTTTCCTTACATTGGCAAAGGGTATGACTATACTGTATGGGACACTTGTGTGTACATAGGTGGTTTCACATGTTATATGCACTCACACTTACATTGTACACCAGCTACACTACCCTGAGTGACAAAAAACAGTTGCTACATAATTTAAGTTTACAAAAATAATTTTAACACTACTTTCCCATATAAAAATAAGTCACCTGTCTTGGTACTTGAACACCTGCATGTAAAGCTGGGACTCTAACCAGTACACTATCACAGCTTAGACATTTCACCTGTATATTTGTATTTATCTCCTATGGGATGTTTAAGCTATGGTAAGCAGTGGGCCATAATGCGCACACCCACATAGCTACGCATAAACATTCCTTAGCCTAGAAAAAAATATATAATATTATTATTATATTATTATGCTATATAAGTGAGTCTTGTGGTGTTCTGACAAGTCATTAAGGACTGCAATTGGGAAATAATGGCATTCATTTGGCTTTCAGGCTTCTATCCTTCAGAGACTCCTGCTAATACATATCCTGTTTTCTATCAACTTTCTAAGTGTGTGAGGACAATTTTTCAGAGGTATCCCTTCTTATTGAATTTCCTTCCATTATTTGTGCCTTTGTCCACATGGACTGCTGTCATGGAATATTGGCATACATTTGTTTTCAGACTTCTATCCTTCTGTAATTCATGCTAATGCATGACCTGTTTTCTATCAACTTTCTAAGTTTGTGGGGCAATATGTACATTGTGTCCCTTTTGAGGGATTTATCCCCCATTATTTGTGCATTTGCACACATTTTCTGCTTTAGCAGGTTGTGGAGGTGTCGTATGGCACTTTTACAATGCAGGGGGTGTGTCACAGAACCTGTCACACACTCCCTGCATTGCATTCCTGATGCTGTGTTTATTTCAGTATCCACAGACACTGAAATGATCATTTATTTCATTTTAGTGTACACGAACACTGAAATACTGGCATAATATTAGAGTAATTCTCTAATATTATGCCAGATCATATTAGAAAGTGCCGTATGGCACTTTCTGAATGCAGGAGGCATGTTCAATGTCTGTGCACTACTTGGACATGCCCCCTGCACTTGTTCATGGTTTGTGCCTGTATAAGTTGAACAGCAGTATGCCTTCATGAATATGCAAGGCACGCTGCTGTGCTATATGGACATGAACCACTCTGTGTAAGAATAGTGTTATTCTTGCACTGAGTTTATTGAAACCCAGGGTATGTGAATGCAAGACAAGCAAGGTTATGTGTCTCTCATGCATGACTCAGAGATATCACTGTATAACAGTTGCACAGTATTGACAAATGCTGTGCACAAAACTAACAGCTACCCACAAATAGCTCAGTAGCAAGTAATGGAAGGTAGCACTGCAGTTATCATCTGCACCTGTAATAAACATATGCAGTTACACATCACACATGTCACCACATGGTGGGGCAAATGTGCAAAGAAGTTTATATATCTGTCTGCCTGTCTATCTATCTCTCCATCTAGATATCCTGTGTTGACTGGATTAGTCCCAGTAGGCTCATGGGCTCTTTTCAGGGGAGAGCTTAGTGGCCTCTTTTCAAGGGACACTGTAGTGAGCTCTTTAATGGAGAGACCATTGTTACCTGTTTTTACTGTGTACAAGAATGATAACAGTTGCAGGTATTCTTACATCTGTCCCTCTACTGTTCTAGATGATGAATCATTATACCCCAGTTGTTAGCAATGTAGTCCTCAGATAAGGGAAGAAAAGAGAAAGAGACTGATTAAGACATTGTTTTACAATGATAGAATTACTGTTTGACAATCTGTTCTTCAAATATAAGGCTGCAGACTGTGTTACACATATGTTAGGTGGTGCTGCACATTGTCTCTCTCCCATATGCACTTCACACATGAGCAGT
>NC_056732.1:932887799-932922799 GCF_019279795.1 Protopterus annectens | reverse complement strand
ATACGGCATCTGCTTTAGGCCTGTGATTCTTTTAGTGAGGTATTTCTGCGGCCTTTCCAGCTGTTGCAGATGTCTTGTGAGGTACATAGCAAATGGGGTGTTGTACTCTATAATGGGTCTAATGGGGGATGAGTACAGTGGGACAATGACCTCTTTTTTTCTGGATAAAATGCCCTTAGTGATGAGGTGTACCACATAGAAATATTTCCTGACTGTTGTGAAGATGTGGTTATCGAAGGTAAGACCACTGTCCACCTGTGTCTCTAAGTCTCTCATCACACTTTTGGTGTTTAGTGTACTGCCACCTATGTGGTAATTCATGGGTACATGTTTTTTCCCAAAGGGGATAACTATACATTTCTTGACATTAAGCTTACGCCTATGACTCTGGCACCAAGCATCTGTTTCTGTAAGGCCCTTTTGTAGAATATCCACATCATTTGGAGATTCAATAATGGCTCCCAGTTTGCAGTCATCTGCGAACTTTGTTAGCCAGAGTCCCTTAGTGTTGGCCTGTACTTCAGAGAAGTAGATGCCAAACAAGTGCGGTCCCAGGACTGAACCCTGAGGTACTCCACTTGTCACTTGCCTAGAGCTGGATTTGGAGTCAGCTACTTTTACAGTCTGGGTTGTGTCAGTAAGCCAGTTGGCAACCCATCGAGTGATGTAGGGATTTATGACCATCTTAGTAAGTTTATCTATGATTCCAGAGTGGGGGATGGTGTTGAAGGTCTTGGCAAGGTCCAAATAGGCTGTGTGGACAGCCTTACCCTCATCCACAGCTCTGGAGACTGATTTGAATAAGCCACTTAGGTTCAGGAGACAAGATCGTCCCTTCACAAACCAAAACTGGGTGGGGTCCAGTGTTTGAAGGTTGCCAATGTCTTTGTTTATAAGTTCCATGATAATGCATTCCATGCCCTTGCAGATCAGGTTCATCAGACTGATGGGATGGCAGTTCCCAGAATCCAAGGTGGATCCCTCCTTGTGGAGTGGAATAACTGTAGCTGTGTGCCACTCAGTGGGCACGAAGCCTGAAGTGAGGCTATGATTAAACATGACACTTAGGTGAGGTGTCAGTTCATTTTGTAGTTTATGTAGTACACAGCCTGAGATGTCATCTGGTCCCATGGATGCTGTATTGTTAGCTTATCATCGGCATATTGGACTAGGGAATTTTGATGTAGGACAGTGTGGAGGTTATTAGTAAAGATCGAAAGTTTGCTTGTTTGTTTGTTTAATTTAACTGTGGAGGCTGCCCACTAAAGTGTGCTAGCCTGTGTAACTAATTTATCACTGTTTCTGCATTTTCTGTGTGTTTCTACCAAAAAAAAACAAAAAATAATCCTTGTTTTCCCGCCTTCCTCGACTAGTTTAGACCAGTTTACAGGCATTGCTGTATTCTGGGCTGTGGTGTAGTTCCTGTGTTGTCCATTACCTTACTTGGATAGAAGGAAGTTTCTTTGCTCACCAGTGGGAGTGGGGAGCCTTGAGCAGCCTATCTGTCCTTGGGGGAAGTGACCACAGCACAAGAAGCTGTAGTAATTGGTTGTTTGGGACCATTTCCAGCTCTTTTGTAGTTCACTATTTAAAATCCGCCTCTGGGCGTTTTTTTCTGGCTATACTGCTCAGACAAGCTCCACGTGGGTTTACAGAGTGGTCCTAGCAGCAGGGACCTCAGAAAAGCGACTACCTTCTGGATTTAAGTATCTTTGCTTTTTATTCACTTGAAATAACTTCTGTAGCTTACCTTGAACTAGCTTGAACTGTTTTTTTAACTGATTGCTGCATTATTTTAAAATCTGCACTTAAAGTTACATTTTAGTCGAATTTGATCGAAAGTTTGCTTGTTTGTTTGTTTAATTTAACTGTGGAGGCTGCCCACTAAAGTGTGCTAGCCTGTGTAACTAATTTATCACTGTTTCTGCATTTTCTGTGTGTTTCTACCAAAAAAACGAAAAAATAATCCTTGTTTTCCCACCTTCCTCGACTAGTTTAGACCAGTTTACAGGCATTGCTGTATTCTGGGCTGTGGTGTACTTCCTGTGATGTCCATTACCTTACTTGGATAGAAGGAAGTTTCTTTGCTCACCAGTGGGAGTGGGGAGCCTTGAGCAGCCTACCTGTCCTTGGGGGAAGTGACCTCAGCACAAGAAGCTGTAGTAATTGGTTGTTTGGGACCATTTCCAGCTCTTTTGTAGTTCACTGTTTAAAATCCGCCTCTGGGCATTTTTTTCTGGCTACACTGCTCAGACAAGCTCCACGTGGGTTTACAGAGTGGTCCTAGCAGCAGGGAACTCAGAAAAGCGACTACCTTCTGGATTTAAGTATCTTTGCTTTTTTTTCACTTAAAATAGCTTCTGTAGCTTACCTTGAACTAGCCTGAACTGTTTTTTAACTGATTGCTGCATTATTTTAAAATCTGCACTTAAAGTTACATTTTAGTTGAATTTGATCGAAAGTTTGCTTGTTTGTTTGTTTAATTTAACTGTGTAGGCTGCCCACTAAAGTGTGCTAGCCTGTGTAACTAATTTATCACTGTTTCTGCATTTTCTGTGTGTTTCTACCAAAAAAACAAAAAAACAAAAAAAAAATCCTTGTTTTCCTGCCTTCCTCAACTAGTTTAGACCAGTTTACAGGCATTGCTGTATTCTGGGCTGTGGTGTAGTTTCTGTGTTGTCCATTACTTTACTTGGATAGAAGGAAGTTTCTTTGCTCACCAGTGGGAGTGGGGAGCCTTGAGCAGCCTACCTGTCCTTGGGGGAAGTGACCTCAGCACAAGAAGCTATAGTAATTGGTTGTTTGGGACCATTCCCAGCTCTTTTGTAGTTCACTGTTTAAAATCCGCCTCTGGGCGTTTTTTTCTGGCTATACTGCTCAGACAAGCTCCACGTGGGTTTACAGAGAGGTCCTAGCAGCAAGGAACTCAGAAAAGCGACTACCATCTGGATTTAAGTATCTTTGCTTTTTTCACTTGAAATAGCTTCTGTAGCTTACCTTGAACTAGCCTGAACTGTTTTTTAACTGATTGCTGCATTATTTTAAAATCTGCACTTAAAGTTACATTTTAGTTGAATTTGATCGAAAGTTTGCTTGTTTGTTTGTTTAATTTAACTGTGGAGGCTGCCCACTAAAGTGTGCTAGCCTGTGTAACTAATTTATCACTGTTTCTGCATTTTCTGTGTGTTTCTACCAAAAACAAAAACAAAAAATAATCCTTGTTTTCCCGCCTTCCTCGACTAGTTTAGACCAGTTTACAGGCATTGCTGTATTCTGGGCTGTGGTGTAGTTCCTGTGTTGTCCATTACCTTACTTGGATAGAAGGAAGTTTCTTTGCTCACCAGTGGGAGTGGGGAGCCTTGAGCAGCCTACCTGTCCTTGGGGGAAGTGACCTCAGCACAAGAAGCTGTTAGTAATTGGTTGTTTGGGACCATTTCCAGCTCTTTTGTAGTTCACTGTTTAAAATCCGTGTTTGCACGGCTTTGTGATGGTCGTACATAGCGCAGCCGGTTAAACAAGGTTAAACTTTTCTGGCTCCGCCAAGTCTGTTCTTCAAATTTTCCCTTAAGGAAGCTCTACTCTTAGTATAACCAGACTACTCACTGTATTATAAGCCTAGCACTTGTTCTCAATACTTCTCTACTAAGTAAGCACTCTCGT
Organism: Protopterus annectens; assembly: GCF_019279795.1. Lineage (NCBI taxonomy): Eukaryota > Metazoa > Chordata > Ceratodontiformes > Protopteridae > Protopterus > Protopterus annectens. The sequence goes on along the minus strand of NC_056732.1, from coordinate 932,919,139 downwards.
ACTAAGTAAAGCACTACATCTACTTACCACCCCTGTGAATACCCACTTCCCTTAAAGGTATACCACTCCCTTATACTGTTCTAGCATGTCGAGTGGTAGATTACTGGCGTCGTCTCCAGTTCAGCTGGTCAATCTGGGCATCTTGAGACAATGCTACAATTTTCTCATGTACACAGACAACCCTCTCCTCCTCCCAACAAACACAAATACATGTGAGAGATGCAACTATATAGCCAAACTGGAGGCTGAACTCTCTCAACTCAGGGCTGGCATGACCAGACAGGAGGAGATGGCAACCACACACACAACAATCCCAGTCCCACATAGACCTACCACAACTGCAAACCAAACACATAAAACACAAAGACATACTGAGGCTCTAATAAAAAACTTACCAAAACAACAGATGCTCCCAAAGCAGACATCCAAAAATCCACCACCTCAAAACAAAACACATGCAACACATACTTCAATAAATCAGTGTGTCAACCAATCGCAGCCCTTAAGGCCAAACACCTTGCCTGATACACTAGTAATAGATGACTCCATAGTCAGACACACTGATGTCCCACTGACCAGTCTGAACAAGGAGAAGGTGACTGTGAGCTGTCTATCGGGAGCTAGGATCCACCACATAACACACGCACTCAGGTCACTCCAAAGCAAGTACAAATATGACTCCGTCATTGTCCATGCTGGTGTGAATGACCTGAGGCATACCTCCCTGGACTACATGAAAAGAGACATAGAGGAGCTCTCCGATTATGTAGCCCAGACTGGTATGACCCTGACCCTGAGCAGCATCTTGCCCTCACCAAGAATGATACCACAATACAAAGACAAGATGATCAGCTTTAACAATTGGCTCAAGTACTGGTGTCATTCTAAGGGGATCCAATGTCTGTCTGCCTGGGATGATATGTTGGACAAGCCACGCTGCTTGAGGGATGGCTTACACCTGTCACCACTGGGCTTCCGGATATTGGCTAAGGCTCTTGCCACCCCATAGTGCCTTTTTAGGCAAGGCTCATAAGATAAACCCACCTCCTTAGAAAACAAAAATGGAAAAAAACTAAGGGTAATGCTGCTCAACATCAGAAGTCTAAATCTCAAGATGCAGGCACTTGATGCACTCCTCAGCATGGAGAACATCGACGTCTGTGCAGTAACTGAAACCTGGTTCAAGGCTCCTGAGAGCACCCCAGCGCTACCAGGCTATACCTCGTATCATGCTTTTCAGCCCCAAAACCCGGGCCAAACCACAAAGGGAGGGGGAGTGTCCATATTCATAAAGGACACCCACACCTCCAGGTTAGTAGCAACACATGAAGTATCAGAGACCATACAGGTGCAACTAACCATAGGCAAAACTGCTATACAACTGGTAGCATGTTACAGACCACTCTCCCAATCTCAAGAACCCCACTCAGCCTTCCTGAAGACATTGAGGGATATGAATGTATCACAAAATACCATCATACTGGGAGACTTCAACTACCCAAACATAGATTGGGTACATTATTCTAGCCCTAATACCCTAGCCCAAAGGTTCCTGGAATTCATAAATTCAAATGCACTGGAACAACTAGTCACCTCTCCCACTAGGGGAGATAATATACTAGACCTGATCATCACAAACATGGGGACAAAATGCTCCACACCGGAAGTATACCCCTCACTAGTGAGATCTGACCACAAACTAATCACCCTGGATATACATATCCCACCGCCACCCCCAGCACAAAAGACCACAGTGAAAAACTTCTCAAAAGCAGACTTCACTCTTCTTAAGACTGAGATGGTATCCTTTAAGCCCACTGTGCCAGTGGATACCACATCCCACAATGCCGAATCCTTCACATATGCTTTCTATGGACATCTCCAAGAATGCATGGATCATGCAATCCCAAACAAATCCAAGTCCCTCTCCACCAAATGTAAGCATCCTGTCTGGTGGACCTCAGCCATAAACAAATTGTATAACAAAGAAGGAAGCTACTGCACGTCAGAGTGAAATCCCATGAAGGGAAGACATCTCTGATCAACATTAGCAGAAAACTACGTTCTCTCATAAAACATCCAAGGCAAACTTTGAGAGAAAAATCGCTAAGGACACTAAAGATAACCACAAAGCCTTCTTCAGCTATGTTAGAAACCTGGGCGGAAACCCTCAGATATGCTCAGAGTTGGTTCACAACAACAAAAAATACACTGAACCCACAGATATTGCTAACATTCTGGCTGACAGGTTCAGTGCAAATTTCTCGCCTCCTTCACCCCCAAAAGAAGAAATACTTATCCCAGCTGAATGTAATCTCCCTGTCATCTCAGATGTCCAAGTGAGAACCGCGCTAAACAAAAAAAAAAACACAGCATCAATGGGACCTGACGGTATCCGGGGTGCGTGTTACGTGAACTCCAAGAGGAGCTAAACCCACACATAAAAATGCTATTTAACCTTAGCCTTACTTCGGGATATGTACCTGAACACTGGCGTACAGCAACAGTGGTCCCACTCCACAAGGGGTGTGCCTCTACAGACCCTGGAAACTACCGCCCCTAAGCTTGACTAGCCTGGTCTACAAAGCTATGGAAAGAATCATTATGGAACTCATAAACAGAGACATAGGGGACCTACAGATGCTTGACCCCACCCAGTTCGGCTTTGTAAAGGGCAGATCCTGCCTTTTAAACCTGGTTGACTTTTTTGAAACAGTCACTAGAGCCATTGATGAGGGCAAAGCAGTCCATACAGCATACCTGGACTTGGCTAAGGCCTTCGACACAATACCCCACTCAGGCATCATAGATAAGCTAAACAGCTTAAAAGTAAACCCTTATGTCACTAGATGTGTTGCAAACTGGCTAAAGGACAGAACCCATAAAGTTAAAATCGCTGGAGCAATGTCAGATTCAAAGCCAGTCACAAGTGGTGTCCCACAGGGATCTGTCCTGAGACCCCTCTTGTTCGGCATTTATTTCTCAGATGTTAAAGCAAACATGGGAGGGCTGTGGCTGACAAAGTTCACAGATGACTGCAAACTAGGCGCCATAGTCGATACACCAGCAGATACACACATTCTACAAAAAGGCCTCACTGAAACGGACAACTGGTGCCGTAGTCACGGCCTTAAACTAAATGCCAAAAAATGTATAGTCATCCCTTTTAGGAAAAACAAAGTACCCACAAATTATCACATAGACAGCAACCCACTGAGTACGGAAAAAGTAATCTGAGACCTAGGGACCCAAGTAGACAGCGACCTCTCATTTGACACCCACGTTGCCAAAGTGGTTAGAAAAACATTCTACCTTGCACACCTCATCATGAAGGGTTTCACATCCAGATCCAAGGATGTCATTGTACCCCTATATTCCTCCCTCATCAGACCCATGATTGAGTACAATGCCCCATTTGGTATGTACCTCACCCGGCACTTGCAACAGCTGGAGAGACCACAATAGTACCTCACCAAAAGGATCAAGGGTCTCCAACATATGTCTTATTGTGCCAGACTAAAGAAACTTCAGCTCTATTCAGTAGCATACCGCCTGCTCAGAGGTGATCTCTGCCTGATGTACAAGGCCATGTCCAATCAAGATCTGATGGACATGCTCCACCTCAAAAAATCCAAATCCATCAGGACCACAAGAGCTAAAGACTTAAACCTCGGCACAAGTATGAATAGAACATGCTGGAGGGATAGATTCATAACCCAGAGGTTTCCCATGCTTTGGGACAAGATCCCAGTTCGTATTAGGCAGAGCACCTCACTGACTCTCTTCAAGAGAAATCTTGATGAGTGGATGGGAGATCGTAAGTTTACCCCAGGGGTCACATCTGTGTCACTGCTAGACAGAGGCACAGTAAATTAATTCTATTATATAAGGGGACCTTCACTGTGTCACTACTAGACAGAGGCACAGTATTCTAGATTTATTCTGTACATTTTTGTACCATTTCATGGGGTGGCAAAAGCCACATCACTATGGCTAGGCTTACAAATGCCCCAGGGCAGATAGCCTAGTACTATACTATGAAACTATGAAACTATAAGGGTGGAACCTTGTGGTACTCCTGTAGTATTGGTTAGATATTGGGAAAGAGAGCCTTGCCATTTTACACATTGCTGTCTATTGGATAGGAAGTTAGAAAACCATAGAAGAGAAGGCTGGGAAAGACAAAATCAAGAGTTTAGGATGTGAGACAGTATCAAAAGCTTTAGAAAGGTCAAGCAAAAGAGCTGAGGTTAGTAATCCAGTGTCCCTGGCCTTACTGACAGTGTCTGTGAATGATATTAGAGCTGCTGTACTATGTGCAGGTCTGAATCCATGCTGGGTGGGTGTTAGTAGATTATTTGTTGATAAGGTAGTCAAGAAGTTGTTTATGTATACATTTTTCTAAGATTTTAGAGATGTGAGATAGGATGGCAATAGGGTGGTAGCTGGAGAGATCATTAGATTTTCCCCTTTTATGCAAGGGGGTTATTGTTGATTATTTCCAGAGGGAGGGAATTTGGAATTCTGTGATAGATCTATTAATGAAAATGCTAACTGGGTAGGCTATGGCATCTGCAACTAGTTTCAGGTATTTGGATGGGAGGTTGTCAGTGGTGAAATAGCATGGTTTCATTTTGCATAGAAGGTTGCATATATGAGTAATGGGTATTGATTGCAAAGTGAAACTAGGAGGCTCAGGAACTGTTTTTGAGGTTTTTTTGTGGTGAGAGAGATGGATGCATAGTTGGCTTTGGTAGTGTTTGAGAGAACAATGTATTGGGGTTGGTTGTTGAGTTGGAACTAGGTGGATTGCCATGAGTTGTTGATAAGGTAGCTATATTTTCTATAAAGTGACAGTTAAACAGAGAAGGACGTTTGTCGGTACTTAGGTTGGAGTTCTGTTTGGCTCCTGAGAAAAGTAACGATGAGATTGTAGACCAGAACTTTTTGGGGTTAGTTTTATGGTTCATTAGTTGTTGTGTGAAATATAGTTTTTTTTTTTTTGTCTCTTGTTATAAGATTTTTAGCCTGATTTCATAAGCATCTATATTTTTGTAGATTTTGATAAGTCCTGTTATTATGCAATTCTTTCCATGCATTATCTCTGTCTATTAGTAGTTTTTTAGTGGATTTAGTTAGCCAAGGTGCATAATTTATTTTGGTTCTTTTTGTTAGAAGTGGAGATAGACTAGTAAGAGTGACTAGAAATAGTCAGTTGAAATAATTAACTGTGTCATCCAAGGGTAGTGTCTTCAGTATTAACCAGTTGAAGGAGTTTAGTATGTTGCTAAGCATTCCTTGCTGAAATTAGCTAGATTTTGGGATGTTTTATAATTGTGGGTTTTTGAAAATTGAGTGGTTGTCCTACAGGAATAGTCAGGAAGGTGATAGCATAAAGTGCTGGGAGAGTCCAGGGCTTGGAATATTTCTTAGAATCTGTAGTTAAGATACAGTCTAGAATTGAGCCTTGTTTTTTTTTTTGTGATTCTTGTTAGAGTTGTGATGAGTTGTGTAAAGTTGGAAAGATTTATGCTGTTGATTGGGAAAAGTTAACATCTTGCCAATTGATGTTGACATCACCTATAATAATTGTTTCATTGTATATGTTTTGTGACATTCATCAGAAAAGGTCTTCTAGTATGGGGATAATATGGCCAGGAGGGAATGTACAAGACTGCAATATACAATTGTTTAGTAGTATTAAGTTTTAGGGAGACTATATAGAGTTTGTCAGTACTAAAGTTTGGGATGAGTTTGGAGTAGGGCATTATTGTATATGAGTTGGGGTAGATAATGACTACCCCTCCAGCTTTTTTGTGTGTTCTATCAGATCTTAAGATATTATAGCCTGGATGTAGCAGTTCAGCATTTGATATATGACTTATGCATATATAAAACTCTGAAAACAATTGAACATACAGTATGCAACTTATAATGGATTATGGTGATAATCTGGACATTGTTTCATATAAACTCTGAAGACACAGCCTACAACTTTTAATGACTTATAAATCAATATACCTGTGTCATGTTGTTTACACATCAGTGTATGTAAGATTTTCAGACAGGCTGCACTATATATATATATATATATATATATATATATATATATATATATATATATATATATATATATATATATGCAGCTATATAGATATATAGATATACAGAGAGAGCTGTAGAGATACGGATATAGATATGCACATTAGCAACGTTTTGTGCTGTACTTCACCAATACACTGGAGTTCCACTGTTGATTTGGCCTAACTCATTATCTAACTAAGGTACATAGGATTGGTATTTTTTATTTATTTTAATTTATTTTCAACACTAACTGTGAAAAGAAAAATAAACATACATTATGAAGAATTTTTTTCACAATAGTTAAACTGTCAGGCTTTAACATACAATGCTAAGTTGTTAAGGTAGGGAAAATCTCACATACTTTAATCCTATAGTGGTGTTCGGCATAACTCCATGATCCAGTCTCATAGGTGTTCAGGCATCCTTCCATAGAGGTTGTTGTAATGGTGGCAGACGTGCACCTGTTTCCTGAAGATTCTGGCCTTCCATTGATGTTCCGTAGTGATGGTCACTCACACATCAGTCACTGGAAATATCTGCTGTTGTGTCTTTATCCCCATTTCATGTGCAATACACAGATAAGGAAGGTGCAGAGTTTTTCTGATTATCCATTTAGATGCTCGGATGTGCCTGAGTTGACTTTCAGAAGCCATGGGTTTTCACTCACTGCGGCTAGTCTATGCTTTGGAATCTGACTATCTACCACTTTCTAAATTTTGGGCACTCATGCAAGCAGGTCTCACAGTTATGCATTACACATGCACAGGTCAAATGCTGACACATTCTCAGGCACACCATGTGGCCATGATATTCCCCTGCAGTACAATATTCTCTACTACTGTACATGGACGTATGCCAATATGATTCAGTAATATGTTATGTTAATAAGCCTCATTAATTATATTTGGTTCAAAATGCATTTAAACAGAAGCTAGGGACCTGTACATCTTCTGCAGTCTTAAGGAATAACACAGATTGTGCAAATTTCCTCAGGTATGTAACTGAAATGTTATTTATCTAGCCATATATTGCTGCAGATTACTGAAAATGTCACGGAATGTCACCCATTCTGAAATCATTTGCTTATACACATTTTAAACTGTTATCTGCTGTGTGCTTATACAGTTTCATTAATGAAAGGTAGCTCATGCACATATGTCCTGAAACACCTCTGAGAATTCAGAAAGTATATGAAGGTGAGTGTTTTCAAGGACTGAATTGCATGACAATTGCTTCAAAGTAATAAATCTTACAATATCAAAATACTGCTGTTTTGAACACATTTTCAGTATGTTGTCAATATATAGATTCTACCTTGTGAATATCAGCAAAGTGTCCAGAAATATATGACTGGCATCCTGAGGTATCGACAAGGTGTCCTAATTTTCTGTGAACACTGGAATATGCATGTTATTTATTTGCATGCCTGTCCATTTTTGATGTAGTTTAAATGCACATACGGTTCCAACCTTAACTTTTAGATTGGTATTTAATGTGGATGTGCATTGTGTGACGTTCACATTAATTTAATCAAAAGTATATGTTTATTTGGCTGAGCACAGTGCATCATTAGTGCACTACTGGTGCAGAGATCTACAGGTACCAGTGACTAGCAAGCTGTGCCTTCTGGTTGAGTGTTTGAATCATATAGTCTCCATTTGTCTAAATATATAATTGACAGTGTGGTTATGGAGTGGTGGGAACATGTTCACATGTTGGTTACTCATAATTTCTTGTTCTCTTTCCAATGGCATTTCAGATATACACATTGTGAACACCCTTTCTTACTGTCTCTTACAGAGTCAACAATTTATGTTGGTATTCACTTTTTTAGGCTTAGCATATTATGTGCACAGCATATGTTAATGTCCTCTAGAGCCATGCATTGTTCACATGTACCAAAGGCAGCAGTGAAAATTGAATATTATCTTTGAACTTATGAGTTCTCAGATGAGAAGACCACTCAGATAGCAAGAGAACTATAAAGACAGAGTGAACATTATAATTAAAACCCTTTGTGAACATGAGAGTAACTGTAGATCAATGCGTGAGTATGTACCTTTAAGAAGCTATTCAAGGGCTTGCACAAATGTATAAATACTGATCATGTGTGAGCCTGACTGCCTTTTTGTAGTAAGCTGTTGAGATGTAAGGATGTATGTATTTAAGGTCTGTCTGTTAATCAGTTCATTTACATTTTATGAGGCTGCTATCCATCCTGGTATATTTCTATGTATCAAAGCATCTAAACAAAATACCCTGCCTGCTTGTCATCTTTGTTAGAGAGGGATGAGTGACATTGTGTCAGAAGAGGCATATTCTAAAATGACTTGAAGCCAGGCTGGAATCCAAATTCTTCAATTTGAGTTTGAAAGGCACTTAGTTGGAACTGGAAGAATATAAAGGGGTGAATCATCCCTACAGTGTGCATACTTCACTAAACAGGTCAGAAACAAATTTCAGGTATTAAAACTTGCTCAGCACTATTCCTATTTGCAAAGTATGAAACAAGGCATACAGAATGTTTTAAATGATATTCGCATAAACTGATATGTCCGATATTGATAAAATATTCAAATTACTACAGAAAATGTTTGAAATAAAGTCTGAATTGCATAAAACGGATAAAATAAGGTGAAACGACTGCATTTTTCAATACATGCCTAGCTAATCCATATTTTTCATATTTATCAAAGCTATCCAAGTTATCAGAAGTGTATATAGTGTTTGCATGATTGTGCAGTATTACAGTAAAGTTATTTCACAAAGTACAGCCATTACAGAGCATATTTCCAAAGTACAGTATTTTGAAGAGTTTAATGTGCATTTGAATGTTGTTACAAGCTCACAGAACAATTTGTTCATACATAATTACAAAGGCCATATTTTCAGTGTGTCGATGCGTACTTTGTGGGCATGGCAGATGGATTTCGAAAATCCAGTGCAGTTTTGTTTGACAGTAATATTGCTGAGAACTGGAGAGTGTTTGAGCAAGAGTACAGCATTTTCATACAGGCTGCCTTTTCTGATAAAGATGACCATACAAAGACATTTATTTTGCTTAATTTAACTGGGTCAGAAGCCATTAAAATAGAGCATTCATGTGTGTATGCACCTGCTATCTTTGCAGGAGAGGGGGAAAAATGTCATATTGCTGTAACAGCTGAGTCAGAAGACCTTGAGTGCTTAAAATGTAAATTTAGAGAAATGTGTAACCCCCAGACAAATGTTACAATGGAATGGCACTTATTTTACACAAGGGATTAAAAGCCTTGTGAAACGTTTGCAGCATATATAACTGACTTGAGAAATAAGGCTAAAATATGCAGATTTGGTGATTTAAGGGATGAGTTGATAAAAGACAGACTTGTGTGTGGTATTACAGATGATGATGTGAGAAAGATTTGGCTTTGTGACAGTGGTTTAACTTTGAATAGGACCATTGAGATTTGTCAGATATATGAGCTCACAGAAAAACACACAGATATGCTTAGAAAAGAGAATATCTCTATTAGGCACAGTGACAAGGCTCTTGTTTATAGTATGCAGCACATAGTTAAAAGAAAGAGGCCCAAGCACATGGCAGCAACTGTAGCCCCTGCAGCATCCATTAGTAAACCACAGAACTTTCCAGCAAGTTCCAGAGTTTACACAGTCTTAGTAAAGCATCAGAGTGAGTCAGCAAACTCAAAGCATGGGCTCCAATCTAGTTTCATTGCTGACTGTCATAATCATAGTGTAAGTCATGAATCTAAAAGGGAAAATATTTAGCTTTTGGTCAGCAATGCTACAAATGCAATAAATGGAAGAATTTCTAAAGGTTTTATAAATCAAAAGGCCCACATTCTTTTATTAAAAGTGAACATTTTAAGAATGAGTTGATCAATTAGAGAGCTGTAACATTACTCTTTATGTGGATGGTGTGAAGATAGGTAAAGGTTGCCAGCCTAGCCAGATAGAATTTTGTAGATAAGTATGCCATTTGTAAATATTAATGTAAGCCACAGGCTTATTCTTTTAAATGGGAAAAATGCTGTTAGATGTGGAACTGCAAAAATGTAACAACAGTGCACTCTGTTGTAAGAAAGCTAAGTCAAGCATTTTATGACTGTCTTTGATGTCAAAATTCGGAGCCGAGATGTCTAGAGAAAGGCATTCTGCCTATTGTTTTGAAGCCAGAGTTAATGGCTATAATTTGCATGCATAATTTCTTTTATTGCCCTTGCTTCCTGACCAGCTGCAAGATCAAAAGGGCCATTAAACTCTGAGTTCTGTTAGCCTGGGAACCAGAAAGAAATGATGTAATCTGAAATGAATCAGTGGTACTGTGTTATCAATTTAAGGAGGGAAAGAATGAGAGCATTAGAACATTTGTCTTGAGAACATCCAATATCACCAGCACTGCCTGTATGTATATGTAAGTAGGATCTTAAACTTTAGTGTTTCTCTTAGAAATAGCTAGGAATTAGGAAGATTAGTCTAAGTGTTTTCCTGTGTTGAAGTCAGAACGTTTCTACTGTATTATTTTAAGTATTTCTCTGTGATCTCTGAACTCTTGACTAGCACTATGTAGTAAGAAGTATTGTCTTGTGTTTTTATTATTTATTATTAAATATTTTTAAACCTTTCAACTGTGGCTGTTATGTGTAGAGGTAATTTAAACTCTAAAGTACATTGCATATATATATATAGTGATACTGTACAAAGTCACTCCAATAAGCTTTGCTGTTCAGGCACACTTGCCATTTGGCTAATAATATTGCACATTAATAACTGGACACCCTTTCATAAGTGCCTTTGAGTAGCTGATAAATATTAGCTGGGTGGTGACAGTGATTTCTACAAAATAGTCTGGTTAAAAGGGGCACAGCTGGAGAACCTGTGCCAGCCTTCCCCAGGAGTGTCTGTGTGGTTGCATAAACTCTTATCTCAAAGTGTGCGTGTGTCAGCTACTTGGGCAGGGACACGAAGCACTGGTTGAACAGACAGGGTGCTGGAGGTTTTAGCTTGCCTACTAGGCTGAGATCTTGACCCTATAGCTGTGCCAGTGGGGAATCTGATTGGGGAGCTGGAGAGAAAGGGAGAAACCAACCCCAGACTGACTGTGATCTCTGTGTGCTTTTATGGGAAATTGTACTTTACTGTGTGTGTATTTGTTATCCTTTCCCTATATGGACACCCCTCATTGGTATTAGTGATAAGGATTGAGGCTCCTTGATTGCTGGGCCAGTGCACGGGCATCACAGATGGTGTGTCAGTGCTTCATGAAACAGTCAATGCAGTAGATTTAAGGACAAAGAATGAAGCATTTTGCACTGTTTGGATAAATGGCAAACCCACAGAGTTCAAAGTTGACACAGGTTCCAAGTAGAATGTTATGCCAGCAAAAACATTTGATAGAGTGTGTTATAGTGAAAGGCTTGATTTGGCAAGGTGTGTGAAGCTTGTTGCTTATGGAGGTGAAGAAATTCATACTGAAGGCTCAGTAGTGCTTTCATGTTACTCTGCTGGAAGAAGCTACAACTTATTTTATGTGATCAAGATGCATGTCCAGTCATTATTAGGGCTCAGAGATAGTTTGAAAGTAGAATTATTTTCATTTAATAAGGAAGTCCACCGAGGTAGTTTAAAAGACTACTTTAATTTCGCCTAGTACATTTTTTACCTATGCTGCCTATGCTGATCTTTTTGAAGACAAACTAACTAGGGAAGCTTCCAGTTGTGTACTCCATGTAGTTAGACTCAGAGGTCAGTCCAGTTATCGGGCCAGCATGAAACGTTCCAATATCCATACAGGACAGAGTCAAAGCTGAGCTAGATAATATGGTCCAGTTGCAGAACCTACTGAATGGGTATCTTCTATGGTGGTAGCTAATAAGAAAAGCTCACATGACATCAGATTGCTCCACAAGATTTGAACAAAGCTCTAAAAAGACCTCATCTTGCAATGCACACAGTTGAAGAAGTTTCAGCCTTGATGCTAAATGTCACTATTTGTTCTGTCTTAGATGCAAAGAGTTCATTCTGGCACATTCAGCTTGACAGGAAATCATCATTGCGAATTACATTCAGTACTCCATTTGGCAGGTACAGATTTTTGAGAATGCCATTTGGGATAAATTCTGCAAATGAAGTCTTTCAACGTGCAATGAAGCAAATTTTTTCTGGGTATCCTTTTGCTATTATAGTAGACAACATACTGGTAGGAGGTCATGATGAAGCTGAGCATGACAGAAACCTCAGAAAAGTTCTAGAAAGAGCACGTCAAGTGAATATTAAGCTCAATCCACAGAAATGCAAATTTAGACTACAAGAGGTTACTTATGTTGGTCATTTATTTCCCAGTTCAGGCTTACTATCAGACCCTTCCAAGCAAGCAACAATTCTCTAGATGCCATCTCCAGACAATGTTCAAGCCCTGCAATGTTTTCTTGGCATGGTCAACCACCTGGGCAAATTCATTCCAGTCTTGAGCCAACTATCAGCACTGCTCAGAGAGCTGACAAGTAAAGATGTATCCTGGTCTTGGTTAGAGCATCACCAGGGAGCATTTGAAGTCCTGAAACAGAGAATTGCTAGTCTACTAACTCTTAGATACTATGATGTTCACAAGCCAGTTACTTTCCTGTGATACTTTGAAATTTGGTCTTGGTGCAGTCATTCTATAAGAGGATCAATCTGTTGATCGAGAACTCTTACACAAACTGAAATGCAGTATGCCTAGACAGAGAAGAGCTTTTGGCAATTGTGTTTGCATGTTCAAAGTTCCATGATTAGGTTTATGGTAGACCTATCCAGATCGAAACAAACCACCAACCTTTAGTCACTATTTTGAGAAAGCCTACCCATTAAGCTCCAGTCAGATTATAACACATGATGCTGAGATTGCAAAAGTATAATTTCACTCTTGTCTGCAAGAAAGGCAAACTTCTTTATCTTGCTGATACTTTATCCAGATCACCCAGAAACACCACAGAACAGCATGAGAAAGATAACCTTGATTTTGAAGTCATGGAAGTGAGAAATTTTTCTTCCACACATCTTAATGAGCTAAGAGATCACATAGCCACAGATTCAGTTTTACAAAGGCTCAACCAGTTTATGAATCAAGGATGGCTGTCAAAGCAATCTAGTTTACCTCAAGAAGTGCAACCTTATTTTCCATACAGAGGTGATATTTTGTCTGCATCATGGTCACCCAGGTACTGACTCTACCAAAAGAAGGGCAGGAGATCTAGTATTTTGGCCTTCTATGTCACAAGACATTGAGACAGCACTTTTATCTTATTCCGTATGTAATAGTACAAAGTCACATCAATAGAAAGAACCACTTCAGCTGAACCAGATTCCCGAACTACCTTGGTCAACAGTAGCCACTGACATTTTCAAGTTGAATGGTCAACATTATTTGGTGTTAGTAGACTCTTACTCTATTTGGTTCAAGATTGACCTACTTCTCAATCTAGCATCCAGTACTGTCATTACTAAGATGAAGTGTCATTTTGCAGTACATGGTAGTCCACACAAAGTTATTTCTGATAATGACACACAGTTTACAAGCCAACAGTTCAAAATATTTGCTGAAGAATGGGGCTTTACTCATGTCATGAGTAGCCCTGATTACCCGCAGTCAAATGGTTTGCCAGAAAGTGCAGCTCAATGTGCAAAACAGTTACTGGAGAAGTCAGAATGAGATAACAGTGATATTTACCTGATTCTCTTGAATCCCAGAAATGTTCCTCATGATAAACATCTTGGTTCATCTGCTCAGAGACTTCTGTCCAGACAAACCAAAACCACAATACCAATCAGTAGTCAATTGCTGGTTCCATGTGTCAAGTGCAACAGGTCAGTGAAAGCCAATCTGTTGAAGAAGAGTTTAACCCAGAAGTCCTACTATGATAAGACCAGCAAACCACTCAACCCATTGTGAGAAGGAGAAGTGGTAGGGATGCAAATGTCCAGAGATTATGATCAGACTGGTGTCATGAAGAATGTTTGCCCAGAGCCAAGATCATGCATTGTGGAATCACAAGGAGCAGAGTTTAGACAGAATCAGAAACATTTGAGACTGGTCTCTGAGCCTATACCATGGCACATAGCCTGGGAGAAGACTCTGGGCCAGATTCACGATGGCTTGCACGGAGTCTAAGAGTAGAGTAAGACTCCATGCAGCCATCATGTCCGATGAGCGATCCAGGAACAGCCTGTAGGGGCGTGTAAGAGAGCTCCTAAAACGGCTCTTACACGGACAGGGCTGGGACATGCAAATCACCTCAATTGCAGGTGAAAGGCATGCAAATGAGGTAGATTTGCGATTCAGGAAACCCAAACCTGTCCGAGTAAGAGCAGTGTTATTTGCAGAAATATACTCAGTTGACAACTGAGTACCATTCTGCAAATAGCAAAACGGAGCTGTGACAGCTCCAAATAAAGGTTGCATCCAGTGCAGGAAGCATGCCAATGGCCAAATATACGGCCATTGGAAATGTTCCCTGATGCAAAATTAAAATAAAAATAAGTTTTTTTTTTCGCCGATTTCCGATGTTTAAGCGTAGCGCAGCGCCGCGCAAACGGGCTGGGCTCTAAAACACAGAATCCTACAAATTAAAACCCACAAATGTGGATTTTATTGAAAGTGATAATGCACAATGCAAGGGAATGGCAGGCTGAAGACAAGATGGCCACCGAGTAGAGGTTGCTAAGGGGGGAAGCTCAGTCTAAGACATGTAACCAAGCATTAGTAGGCAATCCTATGTAAATGATTGTTAGGATAGTGAATCGCTAGTTTACATAGCAAATGAGCACAGTCAGTGGAGTGTAGGAGTAGGATATGGGGAGTAACAGAGTAGAAGATAGGTGACATCACGAAGGGGGTATGTATGAAAGAAGTGAAGCTCATTGGAGCAGAGTGGCATGTGTCCGCTGTCATTTAGATATCATGGAAAGAGGTGTGTCAACAGGTAGGCTAGGGAAAGCCAAGAAATGGAAGGTGTATACCATAGATAACACCAAAGTTTCTTGCTGAGCGTGCATGCGCGTGTGTGCTCGCCTGTAAACCCGAGTAAGACAGAGTGTGCGCATGTAAGCATGAGTGCGCACATTTAAGCCGGAGTAAGCATGTATAAGGCTGTTTAAAGAGTTGTAAGCATGTTTGCGCTGGTGTGCACGCGTGTTAACCTGAATAAGCAAGTTTTAGTCCGTGTAAGCATGTGTGCGTGCATGTTAGCTGCTGTGCGCGTGTTTGCACTTGTGTGCGCGGCGCTCCCCCCTGAGGAAACAGAAAGGAAAAAGGAAGCACAACAAATAGTAGGAAGCTACCAGGGAGTACTAGCAGAGCTAGCAGGTGAAAATAATCAGAATCAGGCAATTACACAGGCAGTGCACTAGCCCAGCCCAGCCTAGCACTTAAAACTCTACCAACAACAATCCATTATGTTTCTCACAACAGACACTGCAGTAAGCTAATAGAAGTGAAAACTGAAAAAGCTTTACTGAGACAAAGAAATGGTAGGGGCTGCCATTGCTGTTATAAGGTGACATATGCAACATGCTGAGGGTGGTGACAATGGAAATGCTGCTGGACAACTCACAGTGAGGAGATGGAGAAGAGTGTACAGGCCCAGGGTAACATACCAGGGACTACATGAGCTGGAGATAATGGAGCACTATAGAGTGGACAGAGACCTCCTGCAGCAAATTGTTGAGCTATGCAGGCCATGCCTCACACACAGAACCAACAGAGGGGAACCCATCCCAGTGGAAACCAAGGTATGTGCTGGCCTAAGAATATTAGAAATAGGTACCTTCCAGAGACCAACTGTTGATATGATGGGGATATCACAGGCATCAGCATCCAGGGTACTACACCAGTTCCTGGATGCCATGTCAGCACATGTCGGTGATCATGTATATTTCCCCAATTCCCGCGAGGTATTGGCCAGCAATATGCATCTCTTCCAGCAAATAGCGGAATACCCTGAGGTAGTGGGTGCAATAGACTGCACGCACATATGCATCAAAGCACCAGCCGGCGAGCGGGGTAGGGTCTACTTCAACCACAAGGCCTTCCCCTCCATCAACTGCCAGGTCATGTGTGATGCCCAGGGCATAATACTGAATGTGTGTGCAGGCTGCCCTGGAAGCTACCATGATTCCCATATCTGGCATCTGATGCAGCTGTACCAGACATTTGCCAATGGGGACATCCCACATGGTCACCTAGTGGGGGATGCTGGCTATGCACTGGAGCCATGGCTGATGACACCCATCAGAAATGCACACACACTTGAACAGGAATGCCATAATGAGGCACATGCACAAACACGTAATGTAATAGAGCGTGTGTTTGGGCTGCTCAAGTCACGGTTCTGGTGCCTGGACACATCTGGTGGAGCCTTGCAGTACTCACCAACTACATGTACCCAAATTGTCATGGTATGTGCTATGCTACATAATATGATCCTGCAAAAACAGCTGCAGCAGGACCAGCATAGGCCTGGCCCAAACAGCCCCCCATCATTGCCAAGGCCATCACAGGCAGAGCGTGACTCGGAGGAGGAACAACCTGAACCTGCCCCAGTAGGCAGAAGGAGGCATGCCCAGTATACTTTGGCCTTGGCAAAGAGGCAATGCATAGCACATACACTGGCTCAGTAGGAACTCTGGAAATTATACCCCTCTCCAACTCACACATAAAGTAAAAGGGATGCCTAAGTTGACACTACCTGCTTCCAAACATGTGCAGGGAGTGTAGTATATGCATCCGACATAGGCAGCCCTACAGCACCACCTAAGGCATGAATGCCATGTGTTAAGCAATATAAATTAGTGCTAAACAGCAATTACCACCATGTAGTATATGCAAACAAAATCGCACACACCAACTAGCACAACTGTGGTCAATGTCCAGTAATATTGGGCAATGTCCAGCAATGTTGGTGAATATTGAGCAATGTTGGACAAGCCTGGTCTAAGTAGGGCATAGCTGAACAAAAGCCAACATGCTCACATTTGCTTAACAGGCCCTTAAGCAGTCTGGTCTGCTCAGTATGAAAATATAAAGCAGTGATGGGCCTCGAACCCAGGATACTGTGCACTATAGCCAAAGTACTGAACCACTAAACCATGACAGTATTGCAGTGGTCCACCTGTATGATGGAATGTTGATAAGTCTATGCAAAGTATTCCATGGAAACCCTGCAGGCACAGCATAATCCTTTTTGAGTTATGACACAAAGGTGAGTCCTGCAGTGAGAACAGAACCTGACTTCCAACACACACAGTATAAATGTTAATACTGGTCATGTTCGCACACATTAGCAAATGTAGTGGACCTCAGATAGTAACATACTGAAGGGTCACACTGGGCATGCTCACACACTTGAATAAATGAGACAAATGTCAGGCAACAAAACATGGAATGTCAGAACTGGGCATGCTCACACACTTAGGACATGTGTGAGTACAGCAGTGGGCCACACATATCTGGCAGTTGCATATGTTAACCCAGGAACCTGTCACTATACAGCAATCCACCCTGTGCACACAGTTATATGACAACAGACACATCTATAATATAGTGGAACCCTGTCATAATCAAATATGTTCTGCAGATACTGAAGTTCTTCATGGAAACTGGTAAAGCAAAGATGATAAAGACCTGCAAACAGTATCAGCAATAGACATTGTGCATCTTGAACATTAGCATAGGTTCAGAGGTTGATACTAGGCTATCTGCCCTAGGGCATGTACAAGCCTAGCCAGAGTGTGTTTGGCATTCGCAACCCTGTCAGATTACTACACTATGTGTGTGAATAATACGTCACACAAGATAGCCCATGTACGTTTATGCTAGTGTGCCTCTGTCTAGCAGGGACACAGACGATATCCCAGGGGTAAATGTACAATCACCCATACAGTCGTCAAGATTTCTGCAGTAGGTGGTCAGTGGGTGGCTCTGCCTATGTGAAACTGGGATTACATGCTGTAGTGAGTGGAGCCTCTGGGATAAGAATCTGTCCCTCCACAATGTCCTATTAACATCTGTGCTGAGGTATACGTCCCTGCAGTGTGTAGCTCCAAGGGAGTTGGATATCCTGAGGTGGAGCATGTCCAGTAATTCTGGTTGGGTATAGCTGTAAACAACAGGCACACATCATATCTGAGTAGGTGGTAAGCGACTGAGTAGAGCTGGAGTTACTGCATCTGAACTATGCAGGGCATCTGTGTGAGTCCCTATATCTGCTTGGTGAGGACCGTCTGTGGCCAGTACAGTTGCTGCAGGTGTCAGGTAAGGTACACCCCAAATGTGGCATTGTAACCAAGCATGGATGTGATGAGTATAGGGGCACAATGACCTCACTCGATCTAGATGTGAAACCATATGGGATAAGGTAGCACACATAGAAAGTGTGTCCAACCACTTTGGCAATGTGACTGTTAAAGGCAACAGTACGAACAAGTGATGTCCCCAAACCCCTAACAACTCCTACCGTATGTAATGGAGTACTACCTATGTGGTAATGTGTGGGCATGTTGTTACTCCCAAAGGGGATGACTATGCAACTAATGGCATTTAGCTGTAGCCCATGGCTCAGGCACCAGTCATCCATCTCTGTGAGACCCTGATTGAGTATGCATGTGGCAGCTGTAGAGTTGATCATGGCACCCAGTTTGCAGTCAAGTGCAGACATGTTCAGCCATATTCCCCCTGTGATAGCCTGTACGTAAGACAAATATATACTGAACAAGAGAGATCCCAGGACCAAGCTGTGTGGGATGCCATGTGTAAATGGTGTATAGTCAGACATGGCACCTGCAATTCTGACCATGTGGGTGCTATCCCTGATCTAGGTATCAATCCATTGTGTGAGATATGTGTCCAAATTGACGCTGGTGAGCCTGTGTATAATGGCCCAGTGGGTGATTGTGTTGAATGGTTTTGCAAGATTCAGGTAGGCTGTGTGGATAGCCGTCCCTATGTCGATGGACCTGTTAGCCATTTAAAGAATACCTACAGGTTCAAGAGGCAAGATCTGCCCACAACAATGCTGAAATGAGTAGGACACAGTGTCTGTAGGTTCCCGATGTCAATGTGTAGGAGTCCTATGACAATATGCTCCATAGCTTTGCAGAACAGGCTAAATAGGCTTATAGGGCAATATTGTCTGTGGTCTGTTGTAGCACCAACTCTGTGGAGCAGGACCACTGTCGCAGTATGCCATTCCTTGGGTACATATCCTGTGGTAACTCCGATATTGAACAGTGATGTAATGTGAGGGTTGCGTTTGTCATGATGCTTGTGTATGATGCAGGCTGGGACACCATCTGGTCACATTGATACTGTGATGTACGCTGTGGGAAGGGTAGCACTCACCTGTTACTGTGTGATGTCAGGGAGGTTATACTCTGTTGGGATTGATAGTTGCTCCTTAGGGGGGATGGATGGGAGACATATGCACTGAACCTGTTTGCCAGGATGTAGGCAATGCCAGTGGGTTCAGGGTAGGTTTAGTCAGTATGCAGTAACTCACAGCATATCAGTGAGTGTTCAACCAGGTTCCTGACATAACTGAAGAAGGCCGTGTGATAGTCCTACATGTCAGGTGCAATTGTCTGGTACAAGCGTCCCTTAGAAATGTCCATGAGTGATTGTAGCTGTCTGCTAGTACAGATCACAGATGCCTTCCCAGTCTGGGATTGTGCTCTATCATGTAGTAGCATCCTCCTGACGTTGTACAGCTTATTAATGGCTTGGGTCTACCAGACAGGTCCCCTGCCATTGTAGTAGTGGGTCTTGTTGTTATTTGGATAGCACAATCCATGCAGTCCACTAGGTGTCCATAGAATGTGTATGTAAAGGATGCAGCAGTGTGAGCTGTATATGCCACTGTCTCAGGATCTCTGAAGGATACCACCTTGCTTCGGCGAAGTGAGATGTTGGCTCATGAGAAGTTCACCAAGATTACCCAGGATGGGTGTGTGGAGGGTATATGTATGTCCTGTGAGATACATGTATTTTCTGACCTTACCAATGAGGGATATATCGCTGGTGTGGAACATAGAGTCCCCATGTTGATGATGAGCAGGTCCAATATGTATTCCCCCTTGTGGCTGTGCTGACTGGTTTTGCCAAAGCATATGAGTCCACAAATCGTAGTGACTGTTGGGTGAGGTTGTCAGGGCTTGAGTAGTATCCCCAGTCAATATGTGTGTATATGAAGTCACACAGTATAATGGTGTCTGTGGAGACCTTCATATTCTCCATAGTTCCCACAAAAGCCGAGTGTGGTTCCTGAGTTTGGGAGTGTGTTCTGTAGCAGGCAACAAATTGAAAGGCAGTATTGCACAATGGTAGTTGTATATGTATGGTCTGTGATGCTTTGTGCAGTGCTACTAACCTGGAGGTGTGTGTATCTGTGATGTATATGGATACTCCCACTAGTTGTGTTGTCTGTTCCAAGTCTTGTTGTCAGACAGCATGGTATGAAACATAACCTGGTAGTGCTGGTGTGCATAAGCGAGCCTGAACCAGGTGTCTGTCAGTGCACATATATTGCTCTCCTCCATACTGAGGAGAGTCCTGAGTGGCCACAATATGAGGTTATCACAACTGTTGTTGAGCAGCATTACCCTTAGTTTCATTTAACCTGTAATGTCTATGGAGGTGGGTTTGTCTTCTGAGCACTGCTTAAAAAAGGCACTCTGGTGGTAGCAAGAGCCTTAGCCAGCATACCAAAGTCCAAGGATGACAGGTGCAAGCTGTCCATAGTGAAGCTACGTGGCATGTTGAGCATGTCACCATACAGTGACAGACACTGTATCCCCTATGAATGAAACAAATTTGTTAGCCAACTGTTAAATGTGGTATGTGTGTCCGTATACTGTGACATCATAATTGGTGGGTGTAAGATGCTAGACAAGGTCAGGGTCATACTGGCCTGGGCTACATGATCAAAGTGTACCTCCATGTATCATGTCATGTGGTCCAGGGAGTAACGTCTGAGGTTACACACACCAGCATGGACAATGATGGTGCCAGTCTTGTACTTGCTTTGGAGTGACCTGACTGCCTGTGTTATGGGGCAGATCCTGGCACCCAACAGACAGCCCAAAGTGACTATTCCCTTGTCAGGGCTGGTGAGTGGTACGTCAGTGTGTCTGAACATAAGTGTCGCCTATTACAAGTGTATTAGGTGTGTTGTTTAGCCCGAAGGGCAGTGACTGTGTGGCACACTGACATTGTGAACTTTGTGATATGTGGGTATTGTAGTGGGGTAGCAGGTGTGTGTGTCTGCTTTGGAGGTCTCTGTTGCTTAGGTAAAATACATTTACAACATCCGAGTATGTCAATGTGTGCTAATGTGGTTTGAGTGCTGTTGCTAGAGGATATGTGAGACTGATATGTGGTGTGTGTGGTTACCTTCACCACCTGATAGATTGTGCCAGTCATGGGTCGAGAGAGTTCAGCCCCCTGAATGTCTATATAGGTGCATCTCACACATATATCTGAGTTTGTCGGGAGGAGGAGAGGGTTGTCTGTGTACATGAGGCAGATGTGACATTGTGTCAATATCACAATATCCACCAGCTGGACTGAAGAGTACACACAAAACCGACCCCTGGACATGCCAGGATATTATCATGACATACTCTGTAGCCTGATCACAAAGGATCAGTAGGGTGTTAAGCGTGTAAAAGAGTATAACAGGGATTAGTGCTCATGTTTGTTAGTGTTTTGTAAAGAGGAGCTGAGAAGGAGTCCAGACTGAATCATGGCACCTCCTTCAGCTATGTCATAAATATCAATGTACACCCATATATGTCCTGAGTCAGGGCCAACTGTACCTGAGTGTCAATGCCGACATCATGACAGACAGGCCCATATGTACATACCCATCCCCCACTGACAATAGTCCATAACATCATACCAGGAGATATCACATGTAGAATGGATGATCAGCTACCCCCACTGCCAAAAGCATGGCAGCAGGTGGAATACATTGATTCCCAATATGTGTCATGCACAAACTACAGAACAAACAGATCATGCACCTGAACAGTCAGCTGAGCCGCACCCCCTACACAGGATGTGGAACCGTTGAATGTGTCACAGCTACATATGGCACTCCCCACAAGTGTTGGTGCACAACACACCATGGGAAGTCAAGTCCAGTATGCCTATGAGGTCTGATCTGCAAGGTCATGGAGTCCATCATGGTTGCAGTCATAAACAGAGCTATTGGAAGCTGACACACACACAACCCTACCAACTGTGGTATGTTCATGTGCGGATCATGGTTCCCAAACATGCTAGACTGTTTGCAAGGCAGCCACCCAGGACATACATCAATGAACACATCTACACAAAAGGAAGCTCTCAGGGGATATTCCAGTTCATCAAACATTAAAGAAAATGTGGAACAGCAAACATTGATACACAATATATCCAGAATCACATTAACTACAGATGACATAATATTATTAGAGAAAGGATTGAATTTCATTCCCAGAAGTCATAGTAGGCTAGTTGACACAGTGCTTGATTTAAAGTTATTTTGCAGACGTTTAATGCTCAAACTTATATATAAAGGGACAACTGATGAATCAATTGGAAATAGGCAACTGGCTTTCAAGAATTTAAGTGAATATGTACCAATACACCACCCCCTAGTAGAGGCTTTTCATAAGCTAACTGAGGATGAGCTATATGAATATTATGGCAATATGAGCAGTAAACCCTAGAGACAAGATAATCTTACGTTTAGGGAGAGGCAGAGTCTTAAGAAATTACAAGATGATCCGAACATCATTATAAGACCTGCTGATAAGGGTGGTCGATTAGTTGTAATGGACATGTTGCATTACACTACTTCCATGGAATCTATGTTAAGTGATAGTTTTTATGAAACCATAAACTCTGATGATGTATGTGGTATTATTAAGTACATCAGTGACACATTATTGGATATTTTTAAAGGTCACTTAATAGATAAAGAGTTATATGACTACTTGACAATAAGAAAACCACTCATCCCGAGTATCCACGGGTTACCTAAGATACATAAACACCTCTATAAACCACCTATGAGACCAATAGTTTCAGGTAGAGGCTGGGTTACTGAACATTTGTCTGTATATGTAGAGAAGCATCTCAGAGTGGTCTTGAACAAGAATGTTCATGTGTTAAGAGATTCTAAACAGTTTTTAACTGAGTTATATGACTGTATCAAACAACATGAAGAGATGGATGGTATCCTTTTTGTTACCTTTGATGTGCAATCCCTCTTCACCATTATCCCTAATGAGTTAGGTCTTGCTTACGTTTCTGCATATTTAAATGAACATAGTGAGTATACAGCAGTTGACATAGACTTGATAGTCCATTTTTTAGAATTGATACTTGAGAATAACCTATTTATGTTCAAAGACACAATATACAGACAACTAGATGGCGTAGCTATGGGCACACCTTGTGCCAATAGCTACGCCAACATGTTCCTGGCATATTGGGAAGAACATGTGCTGTTTCAAGAGATATTGTTCAAAGAACATGTGATTTTCTATCGACGCTTTGTAGACGATCTCTTCCTTCTTTGAAAGGGAACAGATCTACAGTTAAAGACTATGTTTTTGACTATGAACACTCTGACCACCTGTCTTAAGTTTACAATGCAGTACTCAGATCAAAAAATATCATACTTAGATCTATATATAGAGAAGCTTCCTAGTGGCATGATAAACACGGGGGTGTACCGTAAATCTTGTTATAGTAACTCATTACTTATGAGATCCAGTATGCATCCACCATTTGTATTCAGGAATATAATGAAGGGTCAGGCGATCAGAGCCTCTAGGCTGAATCCTATGGATGAGGACCTTACTGTTGAGTTAAATGATCTGAGAGATAGATTGATACACAGGGGGTATGGTGATGGAGAAGTTAATCAATATTTATCGGAAGCCTGTGAACTCCGCACGACTACAGCCTCACCATATTTTGGACCTAGATGTTCCCAACAAGATATGAGGGGATATAGAAGCCATTCGGAAGTAAAATTCACCACTTATTTTTCATCAGATTATTGGAAGGTGAAGGAGATTATTGGTAAATATTGGGGTGTTTTACATGTTGATGAAGAAATAAGAGAGATAGTGGGGGATGAACCCCGTTTCATCTATAGGAATAAGAATAATTTAAAGAAATTACTTTGTTATCCCAAATTTGATAAAAGAGCCAGGTGCATTGGACATACTAGGCCCTGCAAGCGTTGTAACTTCTGTTCTTATATAGATGAAAGCATTAGTTTCTTGCATCCAGACACACACGCAGTTTTTAATACAACCACTGAGGCTAATTGCATGACACCCCATGTGGTATATTTGGCTACTTGTAGTTCATGCAACTCTTTCTATGTTGGGAAAACTAATCGTCCTTTGCGTGACAGAATGAGAGAGCATATATACCATATTAGGAAAGGTACACAAAGCAATGCCTTAGCAAAACATTTTTCTTTGTTTGGAGAAGGACACACTTTCTTATTCAAGGTTCTAGAAGTTGTTACACCGAATAAGAGGGGAGGTGATGTTGTGAACTACACTGAGAGTAGGGAGTGTGAATGGATAATTTTATTGAGAGCTGATTCTGGGTCAGGTCTCAATGAACGAGCCTCAATTAAACCCAGATTGAAGCAGCGCAGGAATGTGAAGTGAATTGCAACATTATTTTTATGTGCATTTTAATATGTTATTAATATATAAGTATTTTTACTATGTAAGCATTTGCATTTATGGATATGTTGGCTCAATCATGTTATACATATGAATTTGTGCAGTACAAATCAATTTATTTGTATACTTGTTTGTGTGAGAACTTATTATCATTATTATCCTCACTTTTTGCACCAGTGCTGCTTTAAGATTTGATTAAACCTTTCATCAGATAGGTTGATTGATTAATTAATACTGCATTTATATCCTGGTTCTCAGTGTCTTGTCTTAGATCTGATGAAGCTCTTGTAGTGAAAGCGCTTATCTGTTTTTATAAAATAAAATAAATTGCTTTTTACATGGACTGATCTGTCACTGCTTTTATGCACTAGGAAGCACCAGTGCCTCACCTACAGCCTATATTTTGTTGGATTTTATTTGTACATCTACACATGTGTCACATAGACTTTGAATAGCCCTTTATCAACATCCCAGACACATGTAATATCCACAAAACCAAGAAGCTGTGCATAAATATGTGTTGACATATGATGGAATGTCAATGTGTCCACAGATAGATCACACAAGGTAAGGATACCGAGGTCATGTTCAAGCTGTTGACACCTGCTGACCCACATGGACCATTCCTGGAATGGCATAAAACAAAGTGTACACACATCACCATGTCCAGTCTGATGATGTCACCATCCTATAAATACAGCAGGAGAAGGGAAACCAGCCAGTAAAGCAAATAGCGTGCCGTGTTAATGCGTCTCTTTCCAGTATCATAACATAGTTAGGTAGGGGTTTGAATCCTGCAAATTGTGTGTGTGGGGCAGATGTGTGCAGTTTCCTTTGAGAGGTGTTCCCTTTTTGGAGAAAGGGAAAACTCAGTAAAGGAGGTACATTCCTCTTTGGAAAGTCTGATGATGTCACCATCCTACAAATATTGCAGGAGAAGAGAAATCAGTCAGTAAAGCAAATAGTGTGCCGTGTTAGTGCGTCTCTCTCTCTAGTATCATCGCATAGTTAGGTAGAGGTTTGAATCCTGCAAATAGTGTGTGTGTGTGAATGTGTGCAATTGTCTTTGAAAGGAGTGCCCTTTTTGGAGACTGTGAAAACACACTAAAAGAGGTACATTCCTCTTTGGAAAGTCTGATGATGTCACCATCCTACAAATACAGCAGGAGAAGGGAAAGCAGCCAGTAAAGCAAATAGCGCGCCGTGTTAATGCGTCACTCTCTGGTGTCATACCATAGTTAGGTAGGGGTTAGAATCCTGCAAACAGTGAGTGTGTGTGTGGGTGGGGGGGGTTGTGTGTATGTGTACAATTGTCTTTGAAAGGAGTGTCCTTTTTGGAGACTGTGAAAACACACTAAAAGAGGTACTTTACTCTTTGGAAAGTCTGATGATGTCACCATCCTACAAATACTGCAGGAGAAGGGAAACCAGCCAATAAAGCAAATAGCACGCCGTGTTAATGTGTCGCTCCCTAGTATCATAACAAAGGTAGGTAGGGGTTTGAATCCTGCAAATGCTGACTGTGTGTGTGTCACTGTTGGTCAACACGGTGTGGGTTTTGCTTTTACTATGGTAAGACATAGTATGATGACAACAGTAAGTGCATTGCAGACATCAGGTATCTGCGTGGCAAATATATATGTGTACATGTCCCCTCAATCAGTACATAGGTGTGAAGCCTGCATACTACATGAATACATTTGTTTCCATTGACAGGTTGTGCCGCTGCTACTCAGATCGTAGGTCACATATGTATGTATGTGACACGGCCATCCACTGTCGTGTTCTGTGGCCAAGGTCATCTGTGGCACACACACACCCATGACAGTTACTTAAGAATAGTGTGAGTGAGGGTATATGCCTGGGGTATATGTCAGACATGGTCATACACAACAAAGTCTGCCAAGAATGGACAGTCTTTATAGGTGTACGACTGCCTTGTGGATATGCATTCAGGCCTCTAATGTCTGTGATACACCTTGGGACTCCACAATACCTATGGATATGTGGATACCAAGGGACACATGACATAATATGGGTCTGTATGTACACAATGGTACCCGACATACATGTTGAGGGCTACCACCGGTGTGGTACTGATGGGATAGTATGTATAGTACATGAGGATGTCTATGCCATAGTCAGCTTACTGCTATACAGCATGTATCACACAACTGGTATCTGTCTGTATGATACCCTTGTGTAAGATATGTGTCCCATCCAGGGAATGCATTGTAGGCCATTCCATGCATTCCCAGATTTGGATGGACACATCCCTAGTGTGTCTGCATGTACCTAAGGGGGCTATATGACACACAGGGGTGGTCACAGTAATGGGTGGCGGTCATCACCACTGGTCAGTGTGATAGTGTAGCACCGGAAGGATCCAATTGATACTGGGTTCCCTACTACTGTGTGTCATTTGTCAGGACATCATCCAATGATTGCTTATAGTCATGCTGTTGAGGTTGTGTATACTACCAGACTGCAAATCATTGACTGATATTAACGGTATCACCCGCAGCATAGTGTCAACCCATGTCATACACACGTCTACCCATGTTAGTACATAACTGTAGTAGAATGCATACTGGCCATTGAAAGATGCAATGGGATGTTAATAATGTGCACGACAGGGTATGCCACACTTCCCATGTGTCCACTATGCACGTACATCCAGACAGTGCGCACCCACCGTGTTCACAGATGTACACCTGCTAATCTGTACTGCACACATCACACACTTACTGTCCACTCGCTAACACATGCTGGCAACACATCACACATCAGGGAAGTGGCACATGGGTGGATAATACATACTCAGACCTAACAGTGGTGTAAACAATGCTACATTGACAATCAGAGCTTTGATGCATAATGTCTGCTCAGATATACCTACAAGGATGTAGTTAGACTTCCTTGTTGACAACTCGCTATTATTGCTACACTGCTATAGTGTCACCCTGTGCATCAGCACCATGTTAGCCTGTCCCTCCGTCGATAATGCAGATGACAGGGGGCGGCACAGGTATCATCATATCCACAGGGCGTTTTGTTGTTTGCCAGAGCCTGACATTGACCCATCCAATCGACATGTCTGTGTGTGTGTGTGTGTGTGTGTGTGTGTGTGTGTGTGTGTGTGTGTGTGTGTGTGTGTGTGAGGGACAACAATACAGCATGGGCCAACGTTGATGTAATGTATGTGTGTATGTGTGAGCCCTAGTTTTTGCTTAATGTGTGTGTGTCTGCATGCACACAGCTCCACCATGTGGCTGCCATATACGGTGGTATGTGGGACAGCCACAGACTGTACCTGCTTGGCTGTACAGATCACTGTCTCTGGCCACGGACACAGTACCTGTGCCTGGCAGGGGTGCTATGGATGGTATTGGGTACCAACCCTAACTGGGCACTGTCATCAGAGGCAGAGGTATGACAACTGGACCGATGTCCCTGCTGGGACGGGCCAGAGCCATGTGCACGTGGTCTACTGGGACGGACAATGGACAGGCCAGCCCCAGTATTGCTGGGGCTGGTACTGCCACTACGGGAGCGGCTGTGAGCTGTGGGCTGTCCGCGACCACTGCCAGCTGTTGCTGTTGCTGGCATGCGTCTGCGATGACATCGCAACCGTCCCGCACGGTTCTGGCTCGAGGAAGACATGTTGTGGAGGGCATCTATTGTCTCCCCCCAACATCTATCAATGACCTTGGTGTATGTCTGGATGGCACCGGCAAGGTCACGGATGCTGTCATTGATAGCGGTGTTATGTGCCCTCTGCACCCTAAGTCCCTGCCTGGTGTACCATTCCATACGTGCCTGAGCCTGCATTACAGCCCGGAACATAGTGGTCGTCATAATACCTGTGAGGGCACGCCTGCCAGGGGCAATACGTCCAGTGGTGCTCCCCCGAGAACCCCTGGACCTCCGCCTATGTGGTACCGTTCTGGGTCTATGGCTATGGCTGCTGTAAAGGGATGCACGTGCCATGGGTACCACACTCTCCTGATCAATGCCAACTGTATGCTGTCCCTCCCCTATGGCCATTGGTGGTGAGGGATGTAATGGCAGTATGAGTGTGCACATAGATGGAGTTGAATGCTGTGTACTGTCGATTGGTGGACCAACGACAGACCCTGTCAAATCTCCCTGTGCCAAAATACATGTGTCATCATCACCACTATCCATGGCAGTGGCTTCAGGTCGCCTGCTGCTTTCGCCAAGCCCTACCTCAGCACCTGTGAGAGGAAGACAGGAAACACACGTTACGGTCTGTGCATGCACACATGCACACATGCACACATGCACACATGAACACATGCACACATGAACACATGCACACGTGCACACATGAACACATGAACACATGCACACAGGCACACAGGCACACAGGCACACAGGCAACACATGCACACATGCACAAATGAGCACATGCACACATGCACACATACACACATGAACACATGCACACATGCACACAGGCACACAGGAACACAGGAACACATGCACACAGGAACACATGCAGACAGGAACACAGGAATACATGCACACTCCTCACTACAGTAGATATACACACACAACAGAAATCAAAATCATACTCAATACTGGTTGAAGGTGGGATCCAGTATCACAAGGCAAACAGTCATGCACACGTGTCAGCATGCAGAATAAGTGTTGATCAAGTCCATGCAGTGTGAGTGTAGACAGCCATAGTTAAAGACAGTGTACATGGCTGTGGTGCATGTGTGTACATGTTCAGTGATTGCCTACACCCTGGAACACAATGTGTACAAGGACATGACATTTCTGTGCAAGTATTATAAGCTCTGCAATGTCCTGTGCACCATCACACACAGGTATACATATCATGGTTGCGTGTGTTATCTGTGTGTCACATGGATTTCCATGTCTGATTGCAGTGTCTGTGTCTGTAGCAGATAATTGTGGACACAGGTGTAGCACATGCATGCTATGTACACACATGGGATGAGTGGTGCATGTATACGTGATGGGATACCAATCCTGGACATGGCCATTGTAACAGTATGGGGTGTAGTACCATTAGCCATCATCATCATCATGCATCATGTGGTCACTCAAGGCCACTAAAGTGTACTAGACCACCGTCTAGCATGCTGTACCTGAACCGCAGTGCCGTGGCTAAGTTCACAGTTACACAGCCACGTTGCACAAGGGTGTGTGAGGTGTCCAATAGGGAACATTGCCTAACATGACTGTGTTATGTGTTGAGGAGTGTTGCACGGCCCCATGCTAGGCCCCTACCCCTCAGGTATAGTATGTGTGGTGTGTGGATGACATGTGGGATACTGAAGTGTGAACTGGCAACGGGTGTCTGGTTACACTATATGTAGCATGTTGAGGTGTACTGCGTATGACAAACATGTTATGTTGTGTACATGTGTGTCAACTATGCCTATCCTATATGCAGTACAGTGTTGCCACATTTGTGTCTGATGCTCTGTGCATTGCATGTGATTGAGGCAGCTACTAACATTACTGAGATGTTTCACGTCTCACAGCAAACATGCACAGCATGCATTATGCGTAGGTGTGTTATGTGTACATGGCCTACACCTCACCTATGACATGCACAGTTCAATACCAAGTTTAAAGTGTTAACACACTCACCAGCATGTAACGTCTGCCCTGCTGTCACACCAGAGGGACCTTCAAGACTATGACACAGTTTGTCAGTAGCCACAACTGTGGCATTGCTATTGTGAGTGTGCTAAACTACAGTAGAACAACAGGCATAGGTGTACAGATACTATTCAAATTATCAGTATTGCACACAATAGGCAGCACAACTGCTAAACACAGTACACATCTCACACATGCATAATCTAACAATACAGGTAACAGTAGTCTACAGCTAGGGCATGTTACCTGCATGCTCCATGTCACCATGCTGGGTGGCTCCGGCTTCCATGATGACACATGTGTGATGTTGTTGTTGCTGTAGGCCAGGAGCCACCACAATTAGCAGCAGTTCCTCCACTCTGGTGAGGAGGGTGTATGGCCACCCCACCACCTGTGTTAAGCTGTTGTCTGTGGATATCAGACGCACGCCGCCGGACATGTCTAATTAAATCACTGCAGTGATGGCGTACCTGCTCATATGTCCGGTTATGCATGCCTATGTCATTTTCCTGACGAACAAGTTCTTGCCACAGTGCAGTATGCTCCTGCTGGTGCTGGCTGGCCCTTGAAAACAGCAGGGTATAGTGCTGAACCAGGCTGTGGTGGATTTCCTGTTCTTCTGCAGTTGTGTAGCAGGGGTTCCTGTGATGAGCCATAAGCCTGGAAGACAAGTAAACGATATGTGTGAGCAAGTCATGTGGCACACTTAACATTATACAGTACAGATATCAGTTAACTGCCATATATAGCATCTGTTCGTCTGTCAGAGGATACACACATTCAATATCACATATCAATGCTCAGCCCACTACTGGCTGACAGTGCCTGCCACACTCCATATGACACACCAGTATACACCAGTA